>NW_028321322.1:0-147500 GCF_062004578.1 Staurois parvus | reverse complement strand
TCCAGCAAAAAGGGGCATCCTAACTCTCCTTGAAGGAGTTTTTGGAGACCACCTTTGTCTGCTGAACATCTTCGATGACAAAGCTCCAACCTCTGCCTTTTACTGTGGTGATGCGGGTCACTTCGTACTGACATGTCCAGTGAGACCTCATAAGCCTTCTTCTAGCTGGTACCATATGATTCACCCACAAGGAACGAGTCAAACGCACCTCTCCTTCCTTCTTCACTTGCAACTTGCTGAAAAAACTATTACTGTTCTAACATTTATAGACTCTGGTGCCTGTATCTGTTTCATGGACTCTACCTTTGCAAATCAACACAATATCCCTCTCTGTACCAAGAAACAAGGATTTTCGGTTCATCTGGCTGATGGCTCTGGTATTAGATCTGGCCCAGTGACGCACGAGACTGTTCCAATCTTCTGCCACTCATCCTCAGGACATCAGGAATTTCTACGTCTAGATGTCATAACCTCACCACTGTTTCCGGTCATCCTCGGCATGCCCTGGCGCACAGCCCCTCTATCAACTGGATCTCTGGGGAAATCCTCTTTTTTTCCCCAAATTCTGTCAGACTCATTGCATTCCAAAGGAACCATTCACAGTGACTCCTCTTCTTAGTATCCATCCTGATTCGGAGATGATGAAACTTGTTCCTACCGCCTACCATGATTACTTGGATGTATTCAACAAAAAAAGTGCCAATGCTCTTCCCCACACCGGTCCTACGATTGTCCTATTGAACCCCTGCCCGGTGCTGAGAATCCTTTTAGGCGAATTTACCTTCTCTCCGAATTGGAACTAGAGGTCCTCTGGAATTACATAGATGAAAGCCTGGAAAAGAGGTTTATTCGGCCCTCCACATCACCAACGGGAGCTGGCATCTTAGTAAAAAAAAAAAAAAAAAAAGATCATACTCTTAGACTATGTGTGGACTATCGTAATCTGAATAAGTTAACAGTCAAGAACCGCTATCCTCTTCCCCTGATTCCCGAACTGTTACAAAGGTTACGAGGGGCATGTGTCTTTTCAAAACTAGATCTGAGAGGTGCGTACAATTTAGTCAGAATTTGTGAAGGCCTTTCGAACACGCTTTGAGCACTTTGAATACCTGGTTATGCCAGTTGGCCTTTGCAATGGCCCAGCAACGTTCCAACATTTCGTTAATGATATATTCCGGAAGTTTCTTGATTTATTTATCATTGTCTAATTGGATGACATCCTAGTCTTCTCCAGCTCAGTAGAACGAAACCGGGACCATGTGAAGAAGATACTAGATAGGTTGCGCCAACATCACCTCTATGCCAAAGCTGAAAAGTGCGAATTTGAGAAACAGACTATTCAGTTTCTCGGACTTGTGATTACTCCCGATGGCATTGCTATGGATCCCCAAAAGGTGACCTCTGTATTAGAGTGGCCCGTCCCCGGAGACAGGAAAGCGGTACAACGCTTTGTGGGGTTTCCTAATTTCTATAGGAAATTTATTAAGAACTTTTCCAGTATCATTCACCAGTCATGCAGTTAACAAGGCAACATGTTTCTTTCAAATGGACCCCCAAGGCTCAAGCAGCTTTTAAACAGCTAAAAACCTTATTCACTTCTGCTCCCATCCTGAAGCACCCGGATCCTGCCTTAGCTTATGTTTTCGAAGTAGGCACTTCTGAAAATGCTGTTGGAGCTACAGTGGGGCAAAAAAGTATTTAGTCAGCCACCAATTGTGCAAGTTCTCCCACTTAAAAAGATGAGAGAGGCCTGTAATTGGCATCATAGGTAGACCTTAACTATGAGAGACAAAATGAGAAAAAAAATTCCAGACAATCACATTGGCTGATTTGGAAAGAATGTATTTGCAAATTATGGTGGAAAATAAGTATTTGGTCACCTACAAACAAGCAAGATTTCTGGCTCTCACAGACCTGTACCTTCTTCTTTAAGAGGCTCCTCTGTCCTGCACTCATTACCTGTATCAATGGCACCTGTTTGAACTTGTTGTCAGTATAAAAGACACTGTCCACAACCTCAGACAGTCACACTCCAAACTTCACTATGGTGAAGACCAAAGAGCTGTCGAAGGACACCAGAAACAAAATTGTAGACCTGCACCAGGCTGGGAAGACTGAATCTGCAATAGGCAAGCAGCTTGGTGTGAACAAATCAACTGTGGGAGCAATAATTAGAAAATGGAAGACATACAAGACCACTGATAATCTCCCTCGATCTGGGGCTCCACGCAAGATTTCACCCCGTGGGGTCAAAATGATCACAAGAACGGTGAGCAAAAATCCCAGGACCACATGGGGGGACCTGCAGAGAGCTGGGACCAACGTAACAAAGGCTACCATCAGTAACACACTACGCCGCCAGGGACTCGGATCCACAGTGCCAGACGTGTCCCCCTGCTTAAGCCAGTACATGTCCGGGCCCGTCTGAAGTTTGCTAGAGAGCATTTGGATGATCCAGAAGAGGATTGGGAGAATGTCATATGGTCAGACAAAACCAAAATAGAACTGTTTGGTAGAAACACAACTCGTCGTGTTTGGAGGAGAGAGAATGCTGAGTTGCAGCCAAAGAACACCATACCTATTGTGAAGCATGGGGGTGGCAACATCATGCTTTGGGGCTGTTTCTCCGCAAAGGGACCAGGACGACTGATCCATGTACAGGACAGAATGAATGGGGCTATGTATTGTGAGATTGTGAGTACAAACCTCCTTCCATTAGCAAGGGCATTGAAGATGAAACGTGGCTGGGTCTTCCAACATAACAATGATCCCAAACATACCACAGGGCAAAGGAGGAGTGGCTTTGGGGCTGTTTCTCCGCAAAGGGACCAGGACAACTGATCCATGTACAGGACAGAATGAATGGGGCCATGTATTGTGAGATTGTGAGTACAAACCTCCTTCCATTAGCAAGGGCATTGAAGATGAAACGTGGCTGGGTCTTCCAACATAACAATGATCCCAAACATACCACAGGGCAAAGGAGGAGTGGCTTCGTAAGAAGCATTTCAAGGTCCTGGAGTGGCCTAGCTAGTCTCCGAATCTCAACCCCATAGAAAACCTTTGGAGGGAGTTGAAAGTCCGTGTTGCCCAGCGACAGCCCCAAAATATTACTGCTCTAGAAGAGATCTGCATGGAGGAATGGGCCAACATACCAACAACAGTGTGTCAACCTTGTGAAGACTTACAGGAAACATTTGACCTCTGTCATTGCCAACAAAGGATATATAACAAAGTATTGAGATGAACTTTTGATATTGACCTAATATTTATTTTCCACCATAATTTGCAAATAAATAATTTGCAAATCAGCCAATGTGATTGGCTTTTTTTTCTCATTTTGTCTCTCCTAGTTAAGGTCTACCTATGATGCCAATTACAGGCCTCTCTCATCTTTTTAAGTGGGAGAACTTGCACAGTTGGTGGCTGACTAAATACTTTTTTTTCCCCCACTGTATATTGTCTCAGCGACAGGGACTCAAATCCCTCCTTCACCCTGTTGCCTCCTTCTCAAGGAAGTTAAGCTCCCCTGAAAGGAACTATGATGTGGGAGACAGGGAGCTGTTCCCTATCAAGGCGGCCTTCGAGGAATGGCACTACTTGCTGGAGGGAACTTCACACCCTATCCTCATTTTTACGGATCACAAAAATCTGAAATACTTGAGAACTGCAAAACGCCTAAGGCCATGGCAGGTAAGATGGGCACTTTTTTCTTTTCTCGTTTTGGGTTTCATTTAACAATACTGTCCAGGATCAAAGAACAGCAAACCCAATGCGCTCTCACGCATGTTTCATGACCCAATTGTATTATTTGAGCCTGACATGATCCTGCCAGCTAAAAACTTTTTGCTCCTGCAAGCAGACCTTGTATCGTAAATAAAGGAAGTGGTTGACGATCATCAACCCCCCCTTGGAAATCCATCTTCAGCTAAGGGACGACCTGCATCTTCATAAAGAACAGATTTATAAGCTCGAAGGAGTAGGGCTCTTGAACCCCTCGTTTATCACATTGTATTGTTATTGTACTGTCGCATGTTCTGTCTCCCTTTGTAATATACAGCACTGAGCGAACTATTGGCGCTTTATAAATACTGTATAATAATAGTATACCAGAGCCACTTAGGACTCTCATTCTTAAAAGGTGCCATGATCATCCTTGAGCGGCTCACTTTGGGATCCACAAGACCTCAAATTTGGTTTACCATTCCTTCTGGTGGTCAAATTTAATGAAAGATTGTAAAAACTACTTTAGATCTTGCTCTGTATGCCTCCCGAAACAAGTCTGATAGAGCCAGAACCTGGTGCTTATCGGAATCCCTTTCAGTACCTGAAAAACCATGGAGTATGATTTCTTTGGTTTTTTTATTGTAGAGCTTCTCCCATCTGAAGGGTTCATCACCATTTTTGTTGTGATTGATCGTCTGTGGAAAATGGCCCACTTCATACCCCTGAGAGGGACTCATGACTTGTGAGGTTACATGGTAATTCAAGCAATATCGTGTCCGATCGGGGAGTGCAGTTCACTTCTAAGTTCTGGAAGGCTCTGTGTGAGGCACTAGAGATTTGAACTTCACTTTTCTTCTACTTATCCACAGACGAATGGGCAAACTGAGAGGGCAAACCAGACCCTTGAACAATATTTACTATGTTTCTCATTTTACCCACAGGATGACTGGGTGTCTCTCCTTCCATTGGTGGAATTTGCATATAATTCCATCAACTCTGCTACTAGTTGCCTTTTTATGCCAACTATGGATATCATCCTTCCTTCAAATGTTATGAGAAACCATTTTAAAGGCTCAGGCAAATAGATTTTTTGACAGAAAAAGGGGGAATCTGAAACCAGGAGATAAGGTCTGGCTATCCACAACAAACTTGAAATTGAGCTGCCCTTTAAAGAATCTTGGTCCGAGGAACTTGGGACCATTTACAATTAAAAGAAAGATTAATCCCGTAGCTTTTGAATTAATGTTACCAAAGAATATGAAGATCCATCCGGTATTCCATGTCTCCATTAAAACCAACAGTCCCAAGTTTATTTCCGGATTGAGGTCCAGAAACTCCTGCTCCACTGCTTGTCAAAGGTAATAAGGAATATGAAGTAGAAGCTATCCTGGACTGTAGAAAGAGGGGTGGTCAGACCCAGTTCCTCATCAAATGGAAAGGCTACGGTCCAGAGGGTAATTCCTGGGAACCATCCGCTAATGTCCATGCTCCAAGGTTAGTTCAAGCTTACCTTCATCTTCATCCTGAAAAACAAAGTGCTGAGCAAACTGTTGGTGCCATATAAATCCTGTATAATAATAAAAATAATAGTGGGCATCCGGTGGCTGCCCCTGGGGGGGCAATGTAAGGGAATTCCTGTGAGACGGCTGGCGAATAGAAATGCGAATGCGCACGGAAATATCCAGAGAATAGTTTCTAGACTTGTGCATGCGTGATCGCTCACGGCGAATCTTGGCGCCAGGCGGACTATTTTAAGGGTGCCTGTGCTTGGTGCTGACTGGTCTTCAGCTGTCCCCCATGTCCTGCTTGTTCCTGTGTGATTCCCTTGTTCCTGACCTCGGCTTTGCTCCTGAAATTGGCTTGCTTATGATTTGGTACCTCGCTGTCTGCCCGTTGATGACCCTGGCTATTCCTACAACATTGCTCCTGTCTCCCATCCCAGCTTCCTGCCTTTCTCTTGTGCACGCCTGGCGATCTTCCATACCAGCTCTGCATATCGCTACTGTTGCTGAATCGGTGGTTCACCAGTCTTTTAAGGACTCCAGCTGCAAGTTGTTCAGGCAACATCTGCTAGCACTCTTATCCCCCTGGTCCCTAGACACCCTCTGTTCCACTTCCAGTGGGGTCAGGGCTAGTGACACCAGTGAGGCCGACTTTGTCATTTCAGTCTCCTATCAAGTGCGTGACAAGTAGCAATGTCAAAAGAGGAAAGGGTTGAGGGAGGTTTAGTATAAGGCAGCATTAGGGTCGTTGGTTCGAATCCCAGCCACGGCACCACCTGCCTGGAGTTTGCATGTTCTCCCTGTGCCTGCGTGGGTTTCCTCCGGGTACTCCGGTTTCCTCCCACACCCCAAAGACATGCTGGTAGGTTAATTGGATCCTGTCTAAATTGTCCCTAGTATGTGTATGTACGAATGTGAGTTAGGGATCTTAGATTGTACACCCCTTGAGGGTTAGGGACTGATGTGAATGTACAATATATATGTATAAAGAGGTTTAAGTTGTCAAGGTTTCTGCGGGTAATTGTCTGCTGATTGGAGGGATAGGTGTTTGAAGATGAAGACACTGAAGGTGATGAGATTGTGATCCGAGAGAGGAAAGGGGGTGTTTGTGAGGTTGTAGGGAGCGCAAAGATGGGAGAAAACAAGATCTAATGTATTCCCGTCAGTGTGAGTGGAGGACTACGTCTATTGTGTTAAGGCAAAAGATGAGGTTAGGTTGAAGAGTTGGATTTAGCGGTGTTGTTCACATTAATGGGGATGTTAAAGTCTCCAAGAATGATAGTGAGTATTTCAGAGGAGAGAAAGTAGAGTAGCCAGGCAGAGAAGTCATCAAGAAAGCGAGACACTGGTCCAGGAGGCCAATAGATCACTGCAATCCTCTCAGAAAACAATATATACATATGTATATATGGGTGTGTGGGTGACAAAGCATATTCTGTAAATGCTCAGGTATCTCAAATACGAACCCTGTGCACAGCCATCGAACGCAGTGTGCACGAGTTGACATGGAGAACTGTATTGTTAACATACCGTTCTCCTTCCCATTGCAGATGCTCGGCAATCACCGGTTGGGACCCGGTAATTGACATGCGCAGTCACAAATGACGGCTTGGGCAGGGTGCGAGCATATATATATATGTGTGTGTGTGATTTTGCGCACCCGTGCCGCCCTGTAGCAATATATATGCTATAGTGTGGTTGGGAAGCTGTTTAACATCTCTCTAGGGAATTGCCACCCTGATTTACTGTGATAATACTTACCAAATCTTATCCACCGCTTAACACAATTTATTATTGCCTGCAGTTTTCCTACTTGTTTAATTCTTACCACCTTCCTGTAGCATTCCTGGACCTTTGTTCCTTTTAATGTGGTGTTTGGCTTCTGTGTTCTATGGGTGTTGTCTGCTATTCTGTGGGATTATATTGTCTTCCACTTCCCTCACTTTCTGGTCTGCCTATTGTTTGCTTGCGTATGTAAGACATGTTCAGTTTAGCCCGCTTTGCTTGAGCAACTTACCTGTTCTCTGAGCTCCTGTTTGCCTACTATTTGTGTATTCAGCATCTGAGTTTCCATGTACTGACCCCAGATTTGTCTGCCGACTGTGCTTTGCCTGCCCCTCACTCTGATCTCGGCATATCGTCTGTATTTCCTTCTGTCTCCTGCTGATTGTACTCTGCTCACATGGGTGGTCTCCGCATCCTCTGCTGGGCATTCTTGGGGGGCCGTGACTGTCCATGCCCACCATCAGGGCCCCTGGTGAAAAAGCAGGCTGGTGCTTAGACTCTTCACCCTGGGGAATCCAGAGTTGGTGATCAAAATCACAGACACCTGACAATTTGCGCAGGCAATGAGTTCCTCGGAGACACTGCAGCCTCTTCTGTGTTGTTTATTGCAGAGAGTTGACATCTAGTGGGCCTATCATGAGTGGCCCATGCAATGTTTATAGAAACTTCTTTCCTGCTTGGATCAGTTGCAGGTTATATCTACTTCTCTGTATTCCTGCTCCTCCTTTGGTTCCTGTTGCTCTGGCTCCCGCTATTCATCCTGTCGGACTTTCCTTTGAAACTCCAGCTGCCTCCTCCACCTCACTTTGCTGGTGCTTCAGAAGCTTGCCAGTGCTTCATCAACCCACCATTTCCCTACTGATTGTTCCAAGGTTGTGTATATATCACTGCTTTCCGGTGAGGCTTGGGCCTCACCGCTGTGGGAGTGTCAAATGTCCTATGATTTCCACTCTTACTACTTTCCAATAAGCTTTCAGTAAGGCTTTTGGTGTGCCTGGAAGTGCCGCATTCAGCTTCAAGGAAGCATGCCTGTTGGTTAATACACAGTTCATTTTCACACATTGGTCTTGGAACTAGCATGGAACAATGAGACCCTTACTGCAACTTTTTGACAGGGTTTAGCAAATTGTATTAAGGACAATCTAGCTGGCAGATCCATACTCTCCACCCTGGATTACTTGGCATACAAAACGGTGTTCGCTTCTAGAAGCTCAATTTGGAAAGGGCTTGTCCACGTTCCTCCCTGTGTGTCTTTTAGCACCTTTTTCCCAGAAAGCTCCTAAACAACTCACCTCTGGTTCTATAAGGACATCTGAAGAACCTATGCATTTAGGGCAAACATGCCTCACACCACAAGAGCGATTGTGTCGCCTGAAACTCAGCTCATCCAATGACTGCAGGGCTGACAATCACATACTAAAGTACTGTCTGCCTGTGAAAACTCTTGGGCTCCTATGGTCATGAACTATCTCCATAACTATGCATGTTGGTGTTAAACATCATGAGGAGCTCTCATTCCTGTTTCTTCCTACGTTATATAGTCCCAGCATTCTTGGACTTCTGTGGTTACCAGATCATTCCTGGTCTAGATTGGAACTCTGGACAGGTGTTGTCTTGTGGGTCACAGTGCCACCACACTTGTTTCCCTAAGGTGCTCCCACCTCCCTCTGTAGCTGAGGTCACTACCTCTCTGATGCTCCCTCAACATTATTAGGCCTTCCAACGTGTGTTTTTGGCCACCTGCCTCATACCGTCCCTATGATTGCAGTATTTATCTCAATCTTGGGACTACTGTGTCTCGGTGTGGAGTCTGTTCTCCCTCCTGAGACTCAAGCCACGTCTGGGTATGCCCAGAAAAATCTGCAGAAAGGATTTATCAGAAATTCCAGTTCTCCCGCTGGGGCTGGCTGCTCCTTTGTGGAGAAAAATAATTTTATGCGTCAACCCTGCATTGATTATAAAGGTCTCAATGCCATCACCATTAATAGTCGGTATGCATTGCCCCTGATTTCTGGACACTCAAATCTTCACAAACTTAGTTTTTCATGGTCATACAATTTGATTTGGATCTGAGAGGATGATGAGTGAAAGATGGCTTTAAACAGAGACGGGCATAATGAATGTCTTGTGCCTTTTGGCTTGTATAATGCCCCAGCCATTTTCTAAACGTTATCAACATTTTCTTTGATCTTTTATATGTTTGCGTGATCGTGTATCTGCACGATATACTTTTTTTTTTTTTTTTTTTCTTCTCCCCTCCAGGTTTGAACACTCATCAGGACTTCAGAATGATTTTTTAGCATTTTTGGGACCACTGCCTGTGCACAAAGCTGAAGATATGGTTCTTCGTGTAAACCCAGGTTCCTTTTCTTGGTTATATAGTTACGAATAAAGGGCATGCTTGCAGACCCAGCCAAATGTCAGACCTCTGCCCTCTGAAAGCAATGAAGCGCATTTTTGGCTCCACCAGTTGCTACTGCAAGTTCATTCCTGGTTATCCCACTTTGGGGGGGGGCACATCCCATCTTTGAACCCGGGTGGGTGCTGATCCCAAAACCTGGCCTTTGGGGAGGTCAAGGGCTTTCTGCAAACTCAGAGTGATATTCCGCTCTGCATCTGTTCTCATTCATACAGACGTTCTCCAGTCTCCCTTCTGCCTACATCCTCGGTTGTGGGGCGTTCTTCTCCAAATTCATAATGGCAAGCTCCACCCTTGTGCCACTTTTTTTTAAGATGTTTTTGGATGCCGAAAGAAATTACACCATCTGAGATCTGGAACTTCTGGCTATTAAGCTGGTGCAGCACAAATTACGACATCTACTGGAAGGATCTCCACCTCTATCCTGATTTGTACCAATCAGAAGTACTTCCAGTCCTTACAGTCCACCCAGTGCTTGAATCCCAGACAAGCACAATGGACTCTTTCTTTGCCAAGTTTAATTTTGACTTTACCTTTCAGCCTGGATCTAAAGATGGCCATGCTAAACTAAACTGATGACCTATAGAAGGCTTTAAAAGTGTCACCTGTAGAAAATATAGGGTGCTAATGTTTGTCGCCATTTTATGAGCACACACAAATTTTCAAGTTTAATGTGTATTTGTTTATCCGTTTACTCTGTGCCCTAAAATAACTTTTTTTTTTTTTTTTTAAATGAAATTTTGTGTTTCATAGACCTTTGTGGTAATATCCTGTGACATAAAAAATTGAATGTACCATTATTTTATTCTCTAGGGTGTCTGTTTTCAGAAAACATATAATGTTTGATGGGTTTTGTGTAATCTTCAGTCCCAAGATTATTTTTTTTAACGTGCCAAAAAAAAAATGAAAAAAGGGTTAAATAAGTTCACCTTTGGGAACATGTTACATGTCCCACCCATTTTAAGGTGGAACATGTGACATGTTCACGCTAATGCAGCTGCTTGGCGATCCGAGCTCTCTCTGTGACAGCAGTATGGGGAGACGTTACCCTTACTAGTTCACATGACATCGTCATTCATTCACAGAATTCTGTAAATGTATCAACTATGAGTGGCAATAATAGTCAAGCAAAACAGTCCAAACATCCCAGTTGAAAATCAAGAGACCCGGTGCCAGAAGAGGTAAAAAAAAGTGCTTTGAAAAGGGACAGTCCTTCCACCTTCCACACGTAGCCTCTTACCTGAACAATATGACCACCAGGAGAAACAGTGAGAAGTGCTTAAGGTGTATAGGGATGGCTAGAAGTCACCAAAGAATCGCTTAACCAATCTCCACTGCAGTATGATCCACAATGCGAATAAAAAGGTAGAATGCCAAAAGAGGAAGTAGTTAGGCACTCTCAATTGGTCGTTTAGGAAATAGAGCAAAAATGCTTCAGTGTGTAGTATTGTTTATTCAAAAGCCTTTAGTAAACGTAATGCACTTACACATTATAGGATAAAATTCAGCCTTGAACATCCAAATGTTTTTTATATTATGAATATGTAAGCAAGTGCAGTGTTAAAATTACTAATGAATAAAGTGGAACAGTAAAGTGCATCACATAAAAAATATATCACTTTTGAGAAAACAATTATAGAAATGAAATAGAACTATATAGTGCATCATAAACTATATGTGCCAAAACAGGTCAATGAAGTGCATCATATGAGAGTGCAACGAATCTTCAGTAAATCAAAATTCATAAAGTGGGGACAATAAATGCTTCAAAAATTGTATGGGTAAGGTGGAACAGCAAGTGCATCATATAAGAGTGCAAAAACCATCAGGTGATTTAACTTCAATAAATATAAAGTGCCTCATAAATATATAGATAATATGATGTCTGCAATGATGCATAATATCAAGTGCAATATAGGTAAAAATATAAAAAATTATGCGGATGTTAAAACTGTTAATGTCCGTGATTACATGTGATCCATGTAAATGTCAATGAAACAAGGTGCAGCAAAATAAAGTGCTGGGTGCAAGTGTGATAATAATCATGCAGGAGAATGTGCCATCTCTAACACGTCTTTCTGACGTCACGCTGCTGGACGGACGGACGGACGGAGTGGCGGCCATTTTGGTATTTTTCTTTTACATTTTATTATTCCCACGTGGATACTTTTATATTTAAATACATGCAATAAAATACTACAGTATATACAGCTTTCTGCCTCCTGTGGTGAGTTGTTTTCTTTAGGACAAAGGCTTCCTTTTCGTCCAGTGCCCTAGATGATGGTCCATTCTAACCTCTTGACTGCCCTCTACCTCAAGTTGTGTTATGTTTGAAATGCCTATTACCAGTTTCATTCTGGTGAGTGTACATATATTAGAGTTGGTAATCATGGACATAATCAGTTTTATCATCTGCATAATTTTTTTATTTTTACTTATATTGCACTTGATACTGCACATCATTGCAAACATCACCACATTACCTATATATTTATGAGGCACTTTATATTTATTGAAGTTGATTCACCTGACGGTTTTTGCACTCTTTATGTGATGCACCTTGCTGTTCCACCTTATCCATACAATTTTTGGTTCTTTTACTGTCCCGCTTTATGAATTTGATTTATTGAAGATTCGTTGCACTCTCATATGATGCACTTTATTGTTCTGTTTTGGCACATATAGTTTATGATGCACTATATAGTTCTATTTCATTTCTATTATTTTCTCGAAAGTGATATATTTTTTATGTGATGCACTTTACTGTTCCACTTTATTCATTAATAATTTTAACGCTGCGCTTGCTTACATATTCATTTACTATCTATAGCTTGTTTGTGGCCAACTTTCTTGCTAGCGTCTTTTACCATTTATATAACCATTAGCTCTTGGAGCAGGTTTGTTATTGTATTTCTAATCAACCATAAGTATCAGCATGTAGCTTGTAGTTATCAGTGAACTACCAGAGCGCTCAACAAATTGATTCTTCCTGTCAGTGTGAAACTGCCTACCTATGTCCTGCAAGGCACCAGCAATCTGCTGATCGCTGGTGCAATGCTTTACAGGCTCCTAAAAATAAAAAAAATAAATGTGCCATTTTATACCTGCAGAAAAATGGAGTAAACACAAGAGGTTGATTTGGCTGCTTAACATGCATTTGTACTGAGCCACCCAAGTGTTTCCTTGTGCATGAGTAGCCTGAAGGAATAGTGTTTTTTTTCTCATTGGGGTTGGCGCCTCATTGACTTACTCAGCAAATGGGCTTCTGCTGAGCGTTAGAGCCTGGCACTCCTCTTTACTGATGAGCAACCAATCGGTGCTCATTACACTGTAGGGTCTCTCCCCTTCCTGCTATTCCCCAAGTGCGATTCTGGAGACAGGCGGAAAGGTGAGTAGGAGATAAACCGCGCAATGGTAAAAACATTAAAAGTTTAAGTCGCCATAAAGCCTCTTTCATTTTTAAAAGCTCTAGACATTCCTAAAAGCACTTCAGATTTAAATATGGTTTTGGTTAGAATTAATTTTTTTTTTTTTTTTATTAAGACAAGTAGATTGGAACCCCGATTTAGTCCCTTCGACAAGTAGTGTTTTTTTTAATTTCCACAGCCCTGCACTGCTACCCAGATGTTCTTTTGTATAAACATTAGTGATAAACTCGTCAATGTTTGAGATTGACAGGTCCAGCAGATCTGTTAATCTGACGTACGCTTGTTTCCCTGTATTTCCTGGCTGACGGGTGAATGAGCTGAGTAGGCATTAATCACTTGTCATTAGAATACCAGCACTCCCTGAGCAGGAGCTATCACTATTGCTGCTAAATCTTTCACTTGCTGCTGCAGGTGGAGGTTTGGTCTGCAATCAAATATGGTATTAAATAGGTGCTAATTACTGCAAAATAATAAAATTAACTCCATGCTAATGCATGTTTTTCAGTAAATTGCTGGCCTCTGAGATATATATGGTATGCATATTTTACACAAAAATGTGTGTGGCGTTTACATTTTAGTGAGTTTACTCTAGTATCTTTATTGTAAATACAAACAAGATCCAGTGCACAATGCAATATAGCTGGTGAGATTTACTCTACTTTAGTCATGTGTCTCGAAAGTTATTTTTGTTGTGTTTATTTTAGATGTCTCCATGAATGGAAACCTCACAGTGGAAGACCTGTGTCTTGCTTGCTGTTCTGTGACAACCACAAGAAACAAGATCCAGAGTAAGATGCATGTACCTAGGCAGATCATACCTCCAACAGCTTTCAGACCATGTAGTCCACCAAAATTCCTGTCACAGGGGTCAGGCATATCTTCACCTACTGGTTGGGTTAAGACTTTTCCACCAATTACTAAGTCTCCCACACGTTCCTCACTGCCGGTGAGGCAGCCCATCATAAGAGTGGTTGGGGCGGAAGGACAGCTGGAAACCATCTGCACTATTGTGCAAAACTAATTGGGTTCCTGGTTGTATTGCCAAAGCATAACTGAACAAGCTGAGGTTAGAAGCTGTTTGGCTACCAGGCACAGCTGCACCAGATGCGGAGTGCACCAGTTTTAGTAAATCTTCCTCCTTGTCACCACACCAGTTAAAGCCAGCAGTGGTGTCCCTGATAAACCCCAGAAAGTATTTTGGGGTGTAATTATAAATATGCCTATGTTGTGTGTGTGAGAAATAACTTCATTTTCCATAAAATTGTGGTGCCTCATTTCCTATCAGCTACAGCTCAGATCTAGCGTTATTAGAAGATTCCTAATTGTATCTCACCACTAGTCTGATTGAATTCACAATTCCTGGTCAGTCCCGTTCCCTTACTTATAAAAACCTTTAGGGCCAGTTCACACTATGTGTGCTTGGCACGAGGTGGCGTTGGGAGAGCACCTGTTATAACCTCTCTAGCGGTCTGATTATGTCCATATTTTTGTGCTCAAAGCGGTTTCTTTTTTTGCATGGAAATATCTATTTTATTTATTGTAGGCCTGTAATTTTTAGGAATAACTCGCTGAAATCTGTCCGAACAAGAGTCTAGTAAACATACCGGGTATGTTAAATTTTGAAACATGAAATCATAAATTATAATTTAATAAATAATCATAAAAAATAATATAATAAATTTAATTCAATAATATAATCAAACCAAAAACACTAAAATTTGAAATATAGCGCCAAGTTGGCACATCACTGAATAAAGTGGAGACTGAAGTGGTGAGGTGAGGGGTAGAAAGATAGATTTGTGTGTCATCAGCATAGAGATGGTACCTAAAGCCATGGGAGTTTATCGAGTGACCAAGGGTGGAGGTGTAGATGGAAAAGAGAAGGGGTCCAAGGACAGAACCTTGAGGGACCCCTACAGAAAGAGGGAGTGAAGAGGAGGAGGCAGCGTTATAGGTAACACTGAAGGAGCGCTGCGATAGGTAGGAGGAGAACCTGGAGAGAGCAGAGTCTCTGAGGCCAAGAGAGTGGAGTTTTTTGAGGAGGAGATGGTCAACCTTATCAAAAGCCGCAGAGAAGCAAAGTAGTAAGAGTATGGAGTAGTGGCCATTGGTTTTAGCAGTCAGTAGATCATTAGTGAGTTTTTTAGTAGGGCAGTTTCAGTGAAGTGTAGAGAAGAAAAGCCAGACTGTAAAGGGTGAAGAAGGTTGTTGTCGGTGAGGTGGGAGCTCAGGCGATTGTAGACTAAGCGTTCTAGTAATTTAGAGGTAAATGGCAGCAGGGAGATGGGTCTTAATTGTTCAGGTTGGCGGGATCCAGGGAGGGCTTTTTAAGTATGGGAGTGATGTGTGCATGCTTTAGAGGGGTGGGGAAGGCACCATTTGAGAGGGAAAGATTGAAGATGTGACTGAGGGAACATAGGATGGAAGAAGAGGGTGACCGTAGTAGTTGAGGGGACAGGATCCAGGGGGCAGGTAGTGAGACGGGCTTCTGAGAAAACCTTAGTGACCTCTTTGGTAGTAGCGAGGTCAAAAGAGGAAAGTGTTGAGGGAGGTTTAGTATAAGGTATGGTAAGTGGGATAGATGTCTTTGCAGTGGAGATGCCCCTACGAATTGCGTCAATCTACTTTTTGAAATGATTTGCAATCTCGTGAGCAGTGAGTGAGGTACTGGGTGGAGTTGGAGAAAGTTGAGACTTAAAAGTAGAGGAGAGACAAGGACTGGATGAGAAGGTATTAATAAGAGTGACAAAGTAGGCTTGTTTGGTAGCATTGTATGTTAAGAAAGCAGATTTATATCAGGTGAATGCTTGGTGGGATTTGGTTTTACGCCACAATCCGCTCCAGCGCACGACTATATCGTTTAAGATTTCTGGTGTGGTCAGTCTACCAAGGTTGTAATGGTCGGGGCCTGATGCTTCATGTTAGAGGAGCAATTGATAAAGAATGAGAGTGCAGCGCTAACCCAAATAGCGATTAAACATATGATAGACCACATATGATAGTGGATCAGTAAAATGTCAGTGTAAGTTCATCAGATGTGCTGAAAATGCATACAGTCTCCAATATGTAAAAAACCAAAAGTAGTGACTTTCAGAAATGATAATAGCCAAATAATGCACTAACCAGATAGCGCATATTAAAGCGCATGGAGCATTTAAGACCTGCCCCTGGTGCTCAGCCACTGTATCACTGGAGCCAGGAGATGTCATCTATAGGGTGACCACTAGATGTCATCTATCCGGATGGAAGCTGAGTCCAGCCACTGTATTAGAGGATCAGGCGGATGTCATCTATAGGGCGACCACTAGATGTCATCCGTTCCAGGAGGAGCTGTGTCATGGATCCAGGGATGTCACTTGCAGATGTGTCCTTTGCTCCTCCTGGAACGGATGACATCTAGTGGTCGCCCTATAGATGACATCCGCCTGATCCTCTAATACAGTGGCTGGACTCAGCTTCCATCCGGATAGATGACATCTAGTGGTCACCCTATAGATGACATCTCCTGGCTCCAGTGATACAGTGGCTGAGCACCAGGGGCAGGTCTTAAATGCTCCATGCGCTTTAATATGCGCTATCTGGTTAGTGCATTATTTGGCTATTATCATTTCTGAAAGTCACTACTTTTGGTTTTTTACATATTGGAGACTGTATGCATTTTCAGCACATCTGATGAACTTACACTGACATTTTACTGATCCACTATCATATGTGGTCTATCATATGTTTAATCGCTATTTGGGTTAGCGCTGCACTCTCATTCTTTATCAATTACTTTGGAGGTTCCCGAGGTGCCTTTTTGTGCAAGCAGCTACCGTACTTACACCTATACACTGCGCTCGATTTTATATATAGATTTTATATATAAGTTTATTTTATATGTTAGAGGAGCAAGCGAGTCTAATGCGGATGGAAGCGAACTGTTATAGACAGCAGTGGCCAGGTCAGGGCAGGACAGGGGAGAGATTGTCAGAGTTGGTCAGTTGCAGAGTGGAAAGGAGCAGGGTTCAGGTTGCGAAGGTTTCTGTGGGTAATTGTTTGCTGCTTGTAGGGATAGGTGTTTAAAGATGAGGAGACTGTGAAGGTGATGAGGTTGTGATCAGAGAGAGGAAAGGCAGTGTTTGTGAGGTTGTAGGGAGTGCAAAGATAAGAGAAGACTAGGTCTAATGCAGTGGTTCTTAACCTGGGTTCGATCGAACCCCAGGGGTTCGGTGAGTCAGTCTCGCGGGTTCGGCGGAGGTGAAGACCCACACCCGACTCATATGATTCGTGCAGTAAATATTCATTATTATGTTTTTGTTTTTGTGTGAAAATCATGTTTTAATGGTTTTGTTCTTTGTTCTTAATGGTTTTGTTCATTTTGTGCACCTATGTATAAATATATACCTAAATATATACCTATGTTTTGAATTTGAAAAATCATATTTTATTTTTCCAATTAAGAAGGGTTCGGTGAATGCGCATATGAAACTGGTGGGGGTCAGTACCTCCAACAAGGTTAAGAACCACTGGTCTAATGTATTCCCATCAGAGTGAGTGGAGGACTGTATACACTGTGCTAATGCAAAAGATGAGGTTAGGTTGAAGAGTTGGGATGTAGCCGGGTTGTTGACATTAATAGGGATGTTAAAATCTCCGAGACTGATAGTGGGCAGTTCAGAGGAGAGAAAGAAGGGTAGCCAGACGGAGAAATCATCAAGAAAGCGGGACACGGGTCCAGAAAGGCCGATAGATCACTGCAATCCTCAGAGAAATGGGAGAAAACAGTCGGATGCAGTGAGTCTTGAAAGAAGAGAAGGATAGAAAGGGAGGGTTAGGGAGGACTTGAAAGGTGCTCAGTGGGGATAGAAGCAAACCGACCCCACCACCTTTCCGACCATTGGGTCTGGGTGAGTGGGTCCAGATGAGGACACCATAGGAAAGTGCTGCGGGGGAAGCACAATCTGCTGCTTGGAGCCAGGTTTCTGTAATTGCTAGTAGGTTAAGGAAGCGGGAGACAAAAAGGTCATGGACAGAGGTGAGCTTATTACACACAGTGGGCATTCCAGAGCGCATGTGAAAAAGGGTGGGTGGTTTTTGGGAGCACGGGGACAGATATTAAATTGAGGGGATTGCAGCTATTCCCACTATTATCACTCAATTCTGCAAGTAGTTCTAATTTACTATCGCTGTTTTCTAGCTGGTCTAAAACTGATTTTAACCTAAAGGGATGCTTTTTGGACGCCATGGACGTTTCTCAGTTTCCAGGCAGAAAACAGTAAAAATGTAGGCACGGCACAGGACAAAGCACTAGGGACAAAACATATGTGAAATGGTTTGATACAGTAATGTTTTACTATGTTATTTTAGTGGAATGTCACTTTATGTCATTTTCAAATTTCCCGTCGTTCCATCCCCCGTACGTCCCGATGTCGCAGGGGACGGAACCCTGAAGACAGATGCCGGCATCCGCCGGAGGACATTACAGGGGACACTGCAGAAGGGACATCGCGGGAGCGCAGGACAAGGTAAGAGAAGAACAGGTCCCGGTGCAGCGCCGCATGGTAAGCCCGAGCGTAGCTCGTGGGTTACCGCTTGTGGTACTGAAACTTTACCCTGAGCTACACTCGGGAATACCGCCAGGGAGGCTAAATAATGCAAGAGTTTTTGTGGTTTTTTCTTTAACCACTTCATGTTCGGACACTTTTACTCTTTTCCTGTCCAGGCCAATTTTCAGCTTTCAGCGCTGTCACACTTTGAATGACAATTGCGTGGTCAGGCAACACTGTACCCATATGAATGTTTTAGCATTTTTTTGAGACAGATATAACTTTATTTTGTTGGTATTTATTCACCACTGGGATTTTTTTTTTTTTTTTTGCTATATAAATGAAAGTCCAAAAATTTTGAAAAAAGTGTTTTTCTTATAAAATTTTGCAACTAATCTTTCTTCAGAAATCTTGGCCAAAATTTATTCAGTTATCTTTTTGTAAAAAAAAAAAAAACAACCCAATTAGTTTATAACCAAAAATTATAGTTTTTTTCTACATTTTATTTTATTTTTTTAGATTTGTTTTTTTTTTTAACATACTGTCACCCTAGTAGTACAGTGTCACCATAGTGACACTGTGCTTCTTGTGGGGGGTGAAGAAGATTGTTTTTACACTGATTGCTTTTACACCCATAAAGGCTGTAAAAGCAAACATTTCTCCTTCTCCCTGGCTGCATTCTTGCAGCCATTGAGAAATACTGTGTGAGCTGTGATTGGTCACAGCTTGTCACATGGGGCAAGGCTGTTTTGCATAGCCTTGTACTATGTGATCTCTGTGATCATTCACAGATTTCACATGTAGTAAGCAATGATGTCAGAAGTGACATCTTGCTTACACCTATTCATGTGATCACTGATTGGCCAATCAGTGAACACATGATCGGAACCTCACACAGAGGTCCTGTACAGCGATCTGCACAGGATCACGGTGCCACGCACTCCCTGGGAGTGCGCACAGCACAAAATGGCATTCACCATTTATGAACAGCAACCCGCCCCTGCACTGCCACCGTCCGGTCGTTTTATATGCGGGAAGAAGATCATGTCTATAGACACAGAAAAGGTTTAGTAAGAAGATCACTTTGTGGATTGTCATTATATTTATACATTATCTGGGAATATTGTCTTACAGTGAAGTGCAAAAAAAAACTTTTTTCACACTAATTTTTTTATTTTTAATTTTTGCAATTGCAAAGAAAATTCAGAGAACATTGTGCCATTCAAGTTTGTATTCTGATGTCACACAATTTTAGGTACTAATCCTTCACCCTCTGCCTTCGTTTTCTGGGCACTGCTTCCACAATCCAGGCCCACTTGATGTTGATGATTTCTGTAGGTAGAGGAACATAAATTAACCTTTCATGTTAGGTGGGACCTTAGTGCCCAGAGTTTAAAGTTTTTACGTCACTGGAATCATTTTTTGCCAACGTTATGTAATTTGTCGGATAGAATTGTTTTTAACACCTTCCTGCCTGCCCTATAGCAGATTGATGGCCAGGCTGGACACTTGCCTTTGTGACTGGGCGTAATATGACATTCTGTCAAAACGAGCCACTCACGCTGCGTGATCTATCACTTGCTGTGTCCACGGGACACATCCGATCACAGATCACTACACCAGCCCGTTGCCAGTGTCATATTACCTCTGTGACCAATCACAGCAGATCACATGTCAATTGTATACAATTATGATAGCTGTGACTGGTCAAAACAGTCGTGATACAGACAGGTCCAATCACAGCCCATCTGTATCATGTTATCAGCTTTGCCCAATCACAGTTAATCACAACAGAAGACCTGAGTGAATCCGTTTAATTCAGTAACAATGATTGCAAATATTAATGAAATACATTGGTATTGGCTATCATAATGTGTTAAAAAAAAAAAAAAATTTTTGATCCCTTGCCCAGAGTAGTTCAATGTTACTATAACATTGTATTGCTTTGGTCACAGCGTGCTGCAAAATAAAATGGTAAAAAAGAAATTTTATAAAAAAAAAAACATTCATTATTTTTTTCACCAAAGAAATGTAGCAGACGTTTTGACCTAAATATATGAAGAAATTGCTAAATTTTATAACAAAAATTAAAAAAAGTGTTTTTTTTTTGGTTTTTTTATTTAGCAAAAAAATAAAAAACTCAGTGGTGATTAAATACCGCCAAAAGAAAGTGTGAAAAAAAGATAAAAATTTTGTATGGGTACAGTGTTTCACGACCGCACAATTGTCATTCAAAGTGCGACAGCACTGAAAGCTGAAAATTGGCCAGTGCAGAAAGGGGGTATAAGTACCTGGTTTTGAAATGGTTAAGAAATTGCTTTTTATTTTATTTTTTTTTTAAGAGATAATGTGTGAAAAATGGCAAACATCTGAAAGTGCACTTCTAAATTATGTTTAGCTGCAATAAAATAGTTAAAACCTTTTGCATAATACCAGATTTTGAATATTTGTAGATCTACAAAGACTTTAGCTAATTGGATTTATTTAGCAAAATCTGTGAGTTTTGTGTGTACACATTTATAAATAAATACCAATGTGTCCATATATGTATACCTTATTTTGGGTATATGCAGTGTGATTGCTTTGATATTGTTCTTTTAATGTGTTTTTATTTTTTTTTTTTTTTAGAAGTGCTCTTATAACCATCTTTCTGGGCTTTGCATGCTACTGGAACAGTCTGTTGACATCACTAAACGAATTCATGGAAATTTCTTTTGGCAAGTTCTCATGAACCATTCTTTTATCCTTTTTGTTCTTTCAGAGTTCCTTTTTGGAGATTTTTAATCACAGGGGCAGATCAGAACAGAGAGCTTAAGATGTGGTGCACAGTTTCATGGACTTGTCTGCAGACTGTATGGTGAGACACATTTGATATTTAAACAATGGGTGGTATACATACTATAGCCACTTGCCCTCCCGAAGAGTTACCCACTTCCTGACAAGACCATTTTTTGCTATTCAGCACTATGCCATTTCACCTGGTAAATTGGTCATGCAACGCTGTATCCAAAAGAAATGTGTCCCTTTTTTCACACAAATAAGAGATTTCTTTTGGTGGTATATGATCAAAACTGGGTTTTTATTTTTTGTGATATAGATGGAATAAAAAACAAATTCTGAAAAAAGATGTTTTCTTCTTTTGGTTATAATAAATTACAAGTTAGTCAGAAATTTAGGCCAAAATATTTTTTGCTACATGTCTTTGGTAAAAAAAAAATCCCAATACATGTATATTAATTGGTTTGTTTGAAAGTTAAACTACAAACGATGATATCTATATACTGGAATTTATGCATCTTTTACTTTCTGACTGCTTATCACATTTCTTGAGGAGCTAAAAATGCCAGGACAATACAAAAACCCCCAAATGACCCATTTTTAGAAAGTAGGCACCCCAAGGAATTTGCTGAGACATGTTGAGTCCATGGAAAATTTATTTTTTTCATGTATGCCATGACTATATGTGGAATAACACCCCAAAACACATTCTGCCAAGTCTCCCGAGTATGGGGATACCACATGTGAGAAACGTTTTGGCAGCCTATTCACATACAGTCCCCCAAAATCCAATGACCAATTTCAGGCTTTCAAAGTGCATATTTCCTCATGTCACTTAATAACGACCTTTCACAATTTTGGAGGCCCTAAAAGGATAGGGTAGTCCACTTCCCCCAAATTACCCCTTTTTGAAAAGTATACCGTATTTTTCGCTCCATAAGATGCACCTGACTATAAGACGCACCTAGGTTTTAGAGGAGAAAAACAAGAAAAAAAATATTCTGAACCAATGGACTGCAGACATAGTACAGGAGATGACCAGAGACTGCGGACACAGCACAGGAGATGACCAGAGACTGCGGACACAGCACAGAAGATGACCAGAGACTGCGGACACAGCACAGGAGATGACCAGAGACTGCGGACACAGCACAGGGGATGACCAGAGACTGCGGACACAGCTCAGGGGATGACCAGAGACTGCGGACACAGCTCAGGGGATGACCAGAGACTGCGGACACAGCTCAGGGGATGACCAGAGACTGCGGACACAGTCCAGGAGATGACCAGAGACTGCGGACACAGTCCAGGGAAAATACCAGGGACATAGTACAGATGGCCAGAGACTGCGGACAGTGCAGGGCATGACCAGAGACTGCAGACCTTTGGGGAGGGAGGGGGAGCTGGTACCTGAATTTGACAGGTACCCACTCCCACTCCCACTTCCGCTGAGTTGTCCTTCCCTCATCTTCCTGCGCCAGCTTCTGTGACAGCCGGGTGCCCACTGCGCATGCTCGAGAAACGCTGCGCTTTGTGAATGGCCCGGCGCCTTCTGGGACCTGTCATGTGTCCCACAAGACACCGGACCATTCACAAAACGCAGCGCTAATCGCGCATGCGCAGTGGGCACCCGGCTGTCACAGAAGCCGGCGCGGGAAGACTGTACAGCACTGGAGCGAGGAACAGGTAAGGTCCTGCAGGAGAGAAGAGCTGAGCGGCCGGCCCAATATTCTGACATGGTGGCGGCAGAAATACCGGACCCTGCCGCTTTATATTCGCTCCATAAGACGCACTGACATTTTTCCCCCTTTTTTGGGGGGAAAAAAGTGCGTTTTATGAAGCGAAAAATACGGTATATGAATTTTTATTCTAAAGAAAGATCATTGACTTGTTGTCTTTCTTACAACTACAGATATCCATTATTTTAATCGATAAAGAAATAGTTTCATCCACAAAACTAGTCCTCTACTCTGTGGACTCAAATTGGTTATGAAAATACAACCAATTGTATAAACTTAAAATTTATTATTTTATGAAGTAAAAACAAGTCCTTATGGTGACTTATAAAGTGGACTTTGGTCTGAGGAACTTAGTTGGACTTTCCTACATGTTGGAAGAGGCACATAAATGTTAAAAATGACAATGTGTCCTTTGTGTTTTTATGTTAACAGTTTCACAGATGTCCTTTAGATTATAATTGTACATTGAGTTTGAATGGTTTCTTTTTAGTGGTGAATGTCTGTGATAACAATGAAAACAAAGTTTTAAAAATCTTACATGGTAGTTTCTGTTCATTCTGATAGCAGTTTGTTCCTCTCTAGTTTTTCTCCAGACCCATATACCTCGAGTGTATTGCCTGGGTTAAAAGTGTCCCTGGATTTGTCTGCAGAATTCTTGATTCTCACTGATGTTCAGAGAAAAGTATGTATTCATATGCCAATGATTTTTTTATTAACTATAAATCATGACAGAACATTTGCCTGGAATAAATGATATTTTTGCTTCCATTTTTGTGTACAGGTTTTATATGTGATGGAGTTGCAGCAAAACCAGGATGATGGAAGGGCTGCATTCACTTCAATTTCCGAGTTCTTATTGACTCATCCAGTTTTGAGTTTTGGAATTCAGGATGTATGTCGTAATTTAAGACATTCAGAAGTTCTTCCATCAGAGGCAGAAAGTGATAACACTGGTGCAGGTGGGTAAAATGTAAAAGACTTGACTATTATTTTTTAAAATGATCCATGTAAATGCAGTGCTTTCTCACCAAAAAGGTAGTCCAATTTATCTGAAGCTCCTTCAGATCATCAATGAGATCAAACAGATTCAAAGGTTTACTTCTCTGCTTTGTCACTAACTGTTCCTAAGCCTGTAGCTGGTCAATCAGCACCTGACCTCACCTAGCCCTGTCCACTGCTTTCTGGATTGAAAAACCCTCCTATCTGAAGTTTTTGATGCTGTGGACTGCAGACAAGTTAGTTTAAGATAACTTTGAAGTCTGTCACAGGTGTAATGTTTGTGGGAATATGTAAATGAACAGGTATTTAACCACTTGGCCTTCAAAAAATTTACCCCCCTTCCTGATTAGACCTTTTTTTGCGTTACGGCACTGTGCTATTTCAACTGGCAACTGCACTGTCATGCAATGCTGTACTAAAATGAAATTTATGTCCTTTTGTTCACACAAATAGAGCTTTCTTTTTGTGCTATTTGATCACCTCTGGGTTTTTTATTTTTTGCACTGTAAACCAGAGCAAAAATTTTGAAAATAAACCTTTTTTTTTTTATTTCTCATTTCTGTTGTAAAAAATATCCTATAAACTCAAATTTCGCCATAAATTTAGGCCAAAATGTATTTTTCCATTATATTTTTGGTAAAAAAAATCACAATAGGTGTATATTTAATTGGTTTATTAATTGGCTTGTGTGATAGTTGTAGCGTCTACAAACTATGGTATAGATGCTGGAGTTTACTCCATTTTTTGCTCTACGGTGCTGCGCTAGTTTAACTGACAATTGCGCAGGCATGCAAATTTTGTACATAAATAATAGTTATTTTTTTCACACAAATAGAGCTGTCTTTTGGTGGTATTTGACCACCTCCTGTTGTGTTTTTTTTTTTTTTTTTTTTCTTTATTGCGCTATAAACAAAAAAAGACCTAAAATTTGGGGAAAAAACCCCCCAATATTTTCTCATTTGTCATACAAAATATCCAATAAATTCAAGTTTCGTCATAAACTTACATCAAAAAGTTATTTTGCTATGGGTCTTTGGTAAAAAAAAAAAAAAAATACCAATAACTGTATATTAATTGGTTTGTGTGAAAGTTATATTGTCTATAAACTATGGTATAGATACTGGCATTTACTTTCTGACTGTCTATCACATTTCTTGAGGTGCTAAAATGCCAGGGCAGTACAGCGACCCCCAAATGACCCCTTTTCGGAAAGTAGACAGCCTCCTAAGCTATCTGTTGAGAGGCATATTGAGTCCATGGAAGATTAACTTTTTTTATTCCACAAGTTTTTGGAAAATTGCAAATTTTTTTTTTTGCACAAAGTTGTCATTTAAATGGTATATTTGGAATTACTTCCCAAAATATATTTTGCTACTTTTCCTCAGTATGGGGATACCACATGTGGGAGACTTTTTGAGCCTAGCCACATACAGGAGCTGATAATCCAATGACCCCTTTGAAAGCCTAATGGTTACATAAATTTCTCATTTCACTTCCTCAATACCTTTCACCGTTTCAGAGGCTCTGAAATTCCAGGATAACAGTCCCCCCCACAAATGACCCCATTTTGTAAAGTAGACACCCCAGACTGTTTGAGAGGTATGTTGAGTCAATGGAATACTTTATTTTTTATTTTTTGGAAAATGACAAACATTTTTTTTTTTTTTACATAAAGTTGTCACTTAAATGGTATATTGCTCACACATGCCATGAGTATATGTGGAATTACACCCCAAAATACATTCTGCTACTTCTACCGAGTATTGGGAATACCACATGTATGATACTTTTTGGAAGCCTAGCCACATACAGGAGCCCGAAATCCAATTACTACTCTGAAAGCCTAAAGGTGCGTAACTTCCTCATTTCGCTTCCTTACCACCTATCAGTTTCGTAGGCCCTGAAATGCCAGGATAACACCAAACCCCCCTAAATGACCCCTTTTTGGAAAGTAAACACCCCAAAGAATTTAAAAAGAGGCATGGTATTTTGGTGGTCTAATTTTTTTCTCGCAAGGTTTTGAAAAATAAAGAAAACAAAAAATGTTTTTTTTCTTCATTTTCTTCTCCAAAAACTTGTGGCAACAAACGAGATCTACAAAATACTCGCCATACTTATGATCAAATTCCTTGGGGTGGCTACTTTCCAAAAAGGGGTCATTGTGGAGGGGTTGTACTATTCTGGCATTTCAGGGCTTCCGACGCTGTGATAGTCAGTACGTGTAATGAAGAAATAAAGCCCCTTAAAAGTCTGAAGGATCTTATTCGATTTTGGGGTCCTGTACGTGGCTAGACTGCCAAAAAGTGTCTCACATGTAGTATCCCCTTAATCGGGAGAAGTAGCAGAATGTGTTTTGTGGTGTAATTGCACGTATACCCATGGCATGTTTGAGCAATATATCATTTAAGTGACAACTATTTTTTTTTTATGGTAATTTTTCCAAAAACTAGTGGTAAAAATAATAAATTCTGCTATTGACTTAACATGCCTCTCCGAAAAAAATAAAGGGGTAATTTTTTTTTTTTTGGGGGGGGGGCATTTTATGCCCAGCATTAGAAGTTTACGCCACACATCACTCACTCTTCTAACTACCTGAAGACCACGTCTTTTCTGACACTTGTTGTTCACATGAAAAAAAATCTGTGTTTTAATGAATAAGATGGTGGGTGCTGCAATTTTTTATGTCACATAGTACTCACGCACCAATTTTTCAGACACAAATGTTTTTAAAAAGTACACTTTTTTTTACTTTAAATGCACAAAAACACAATATATTGGCCAGTTGTTTGGTAAACTATAAAAGATGATGGTGTGTCAAGTAAATGGATACCAAACATGACATGCTTTAAAACTGCGCACGCCCTGTGAAATGGTGACAAACTGCATACATTTTTATTATCCCTAAGCGATGCTTTACAGGCTACCATTTTAGATAGATTTACATAGGAGTTTTTGTTTTTTTTTATTTTTTCATATTGCTCCTTTAATTTTTCTTTTTTAATCACTTTTATTGCTATCACAGGGAATGTAAATACTGTGACAATAGCCATTGACAGGTATTCTTCTCTGAGAATTCTGGGGTCATTTAGGCTCTAGATATCTCCTCTGCCCTTACATCATCTGATCTCAGCATTTGTTCTTCCACTTCACTTCAAGCAATTCATCATTTTTCATGCAGGCTTTACCCCCCTTTTTAAGACAGGTTACAAGCTGTTGTGGGAAGCCCCAGCGACTAGGTCGCATGGTGCCACATGCGCCAATTCCAAGATTGTACAAATGTCTAAATAGTGGCATGCTTGAATAAAAATTGGCCACGTATAAGTGGTACTCCATATGGAAAAAGGATGACACCAAGTCCCAAACTATCTTGCCACTGCTGCCCATGTAGTCTGGGCATCCGGGAGGGGGGGGGGGGGCACGTGACTATCTAACCTCGTAAATCAAAAAATTACATATATAGCCTGTTGTCCTCTCACAGGTCTTGTATATTTTGATACCATATCTGGCTCGCTTGCTGGGGAGCAATTGAATGCAAGGTGGCCAGAAAAACTGAGGGTCTCATCAACACAGATGTTTTGCTGGGGAGTATACGCATCTGCAAATTTGTGGTTAAGGTGATTTCCGAGGGGCCGAATTTTGTTGAGCCGGTCAAATTTAGTGTCACCCCAAGGAAAACAAGCAAGCACATCCGCAAGGACACTATAGGCTCTACGGGCCTGTGTTCAAATTCTTGGTGGCTGCGGGACACTCCTTTTACTAGCCACCACAGCAGCTTGTACTGTAGTTATGGGACTCTCCACATTACCAAGTGATACTGCAGTGCTGCTGTGTATAAGACCAGGATGTACTAGGCCACTGATGCTAGACAGTTAACCAAAAGGTAGAGTGATACTAGTACTGATACTCTGCTGCATATGAGAATCATCATGCAATTGTAACATCTCCGCAACTTGGGAACGGGGTTGAGTATCCCTTAGCAGGGATTTCTACTCCATCGCCTGAGCTATCTTTCAGGGTGTCGCTGCTGTCTACAGATTTGTATTCAGTGAGGTTCACTAGAGTACCTTTTGTTGGACGTTTTGGCCACTTAATTTATAGGTAGTGTGACTCATGGGAAAAAGAGCACCTGGCTGTTGGACTGCTAGAACCACTACAAAAAAAATTACCTGCATGTGCTAGCATAGATCAGCCCTGATTCTGCTAACACTGTGGTTTTGTGTGCAGTGTATCAAGTGATAGTGGTCTACTGACACTGTGTTTGCTGGGGGAGAGGTGAGGGGGGGGGGGTTAATCGTAGGGGCGAAATGCTGGTTCCAGGGCTGATCCTGCTGACGCTGCGTTTTTGGGGATACTATACTATTGTGAATATAGTTCTGATCTGATCAAAGATATGGATCTGTTCAGACACTATACTAGCAGTGGAGGTTTGTGTATGTGAGCAATCAAAGGGTTAAATGTGATTGATGTAGTGGCGGGCAATCCGATGCTATCTGGGAGGAACGCTAACTGACGCTAACACCGTCTGAAGTCGCCTGTGACACTAATGCAGTGATCAGTAAAAAAAAAAAAAAAAGTGTGTACACTGTACTAATGATACTGGAGACAGGGCAGTAAAGGGGTTAACTGGAAAGCGATCAGGGGGTTAAATGTGACTTAGCTGTGCTTTTACTGTAAAAATGTGCTGTTTTTACTCACATACAGTGGATATGAATAGTGTACACACCCCTGTTAAAAGGTCAGATTTCTGTGATGTAAAAAAATGAGACAAACATAAATAATTTCATAACTTTTTCCACTTTTAATGTGACCTATAAACTGTACAACTCGTTTGAAAAACAAACAAATCTTTTAGGGGGGAAGTAAACATAAAAAACTAAAATAATGTGGTTGCAGAAGTGTGCACACCCTCTTATAACTGGGGATGTAGGGGAGTGGCCTGAACATGGCGCTGAGAAATGAGCATTCTTCCAGGATCTACAGCTCCCTGGGCTATCCGAAGTAGCGCAGACAGCCCTTAACCTCCTTGGCAGTATTCCCAAGTGTAGCTCGGGGTTAATTATCCGTGCCAAAAGCGGTAACCCTGAGCTTCACTCGGGATTACCCTGCAGCGTTGCTGTGGGATTCCCTGTTTCACTTAGTGGCTTGATGTCACCTTTTCTGCTCCTGCACCCAATCACTAATCCTCTTTTCTTTTTTTTTTTTTTTTCCCTGCTGGGTTTATAACAACCCAGGGCGTTCTCTTGGTACCCGCCAATGTATTTTCGCAGGTAAGACACGTCTTGACTTATCGGTTTTTCCCCACCTGCAATTCTCTTCTGGAATCACAGGATGTTTCCCAAGCAAAATTTTTTACCTTCAATTGCTTCATTGGCTGAAACCTTTGCATAGCATCTCTGCCTTCCCGTAGCAAAAATCAGCATTCGAACTGCGTTGCCAACAACACCCCGGTGCTGCTGGCCTTGTTTCTCTGCTTTCTGCATCCTTAAATAGGCGCTCAACGCGGACTTCTCTATCTTGTGTCACTCAATGGAAGCACGAATTGTGGGCGGTTGTGGAATTGGAGGACTGGAATAAGGCCTGATTGTTTATTGCCAAATGTTCATTCAACACAAATACTCTGGAAACGGCATACAAGTATTGTTTCGATGGTATTGGGTTCCGGTCGTATAGCTCAGGCGAATTGTGCCTATAGTTATTGCTGCTTTTGGGGTTGTGGCATAAAAATAAGAAAAAACTGCCATACTAATCAAATTATAATACTATATTTTTGTAATATTGCCGACTCACTTTAAATATAGTGTGAATTGTAAACCCAGCAATACTTAGAAAAACAAAATGGCAGTTGACTAGTGCAGACCCGCCTGAAAGATGGTTTATATTAAATCCTATGCGGAGTAATATATCACTACATTAGTGAATGCAAATATTGAATTTATTGGATCTCATGGATCGTGAAAAAGGTAGACAGACATGGTCCACATGGTACAATCATGTTTTAAAATCACAGAATTAAAATAAAGAACCGTTTGGCATCTTCAAAATAGCTGTATGGACAAAAGTGGTCAGTGCGAGGCTGTAGGGATTCCTCTGTGTTCATCAGATGAAATTTCCATACTTGATGACCTAATAAATTAGTTTTCCTCTTTAACTGTTAATGAACATCAAAATATGTATGGAAAGGTTCCTAGGAATAAATTATGGATAATCATGAATTCAGAAGAATAAAAAGGCTTGTCATCACCATTGCAGCCTAGTCGGATACACATATGCAGGTAAATAGGGTTATTAATATATATTTCATTACCTTCTATGTGGGTGTGCCATGTCTTGTAGATAGTGGGCATGGATTTTCTTGTGCAACCAGAAATGGTGAAAAATAATCCAAAAAACTGTAATATTGAAATTTCATAATGGAAACCTGATCAATTCCCGCTGATGAGGTGAAGAGCATTCATATATGGGTAATGATGATGAAGTCCAAAAATGTAAATATGGAAGTCTCAATAAATTGCATTCAGACATTACTGGTTTCTTTTTAGATGTGCCCCTCTAGGGGTTCCAAAAATTCCTCTTATGTAAGAGCTAATGCGGTTCCTATAGGGATGCGAGAGACTAATGTTCCATATCACAAACCGTGTAACACACGGTATAAATATACCTATTCAATCCAAAAATCCCCCTCAAGATAAGGCTCAATCAACTCTATTGTTGCATTGGGTGTATAGTCCCGTATCAAAAAAATTGCGGTTTGTTATGATGCAGCTAAATGTACTAGTACTTGCCACTGGTGGAAGTGAACTGAGCCACTTAGAATCGCCTAAAAAACTCCTCAGAGTAGTTGCCTTGTGGTCTTTCCATTTTGCCTCATGCTTATCCAAGATGGAGCTGCATCGCTTGCTTCCCCTCTTGGATACCGCAGCCTATGAAGACGCCAAGTGTGATGTCATAACGTTGACTCGTTTCGTCCGCCAGTCATCGCAGACTTTGTCAGAACTGGGAGGGGGACATCTCTTCCATTGCTTTATATAGTGCCTTAATTGCGCCTTTTTACAAAATATGTCGTCCTCTTGTGTTGAAATGTCATCACTACATTAAAGTAAAAAATTCCATAAAAAAACACATGATTGAGAAAAATGGCCAAATACACTCAAATCTATTACAGATAGTATTCTTTATCATAAATATATTTTCTCTTCATGGTTATCTGATGGTTACATGGATGTTAATATAATTTTATATATATATATCTCAGTCTCCAAAATTCTTTAATTGAATCTACTCTTTTTATATTCTTTTTAGTTCAGAAATGCTTTGAAATTCTGTTCAGTATTTAATCCCTATGGCAGTAAAGTACCTAATGTATATATCCAAAATGTCTCTTTTTGTAAAAGTATTTTATCAAAATCACCTCTCCTTGAAGAGATATTTAACAGGAAAATTCCCTTCACTTTAAAACCTTCTGTTTTCCCTTGATGTACATCCTTAAAGTGCTGAGCTAAAGGATTATCTTTCTCCTTTTCATTTCTTTTTTTGTTTTCATTTCTAATATCTCTCAGATGTAATCCAATTCGTATTCTTAATGGTCTTTTGGTTTTCCCTATATAAATTTTATTGCATGGGAATTCTATCATATATATCACTTTACTACTGGAACAATTAATAAAGTTTCTAATTTTAAGCATTTGAGATTTATCTGTATAAAAAAATTGGTCTGTTTTGTGCACAAAAGGGCAAACTTGACAATGGCCACATGGATACATTCCTATGACTTGTTAAGCTAACGTTTTATATAATACATCAATGAAAAGACATACACAATACATAAAACATAATTTCTGTTGCAAATTGCAATAATTGGACTATATATCACCAAAGACGAAAACCCCAACGCGTTTCAATTAATTGGATTTATAATTTGAATCTTCAGGGAGAACGAGGTGAAATGCTATAACCAGTGCTCTAGAAAATAATTCAATAATGGAGGAAAAAAAGACGCACCATATGAAGAGTGACTCGCATCACCATTCATAAAAACAGAAATTCAGAGGATCCTTGCTGGTTAATTCCTGGCATAGTCTATGCAGACAGACCCCTCAGTGGTCCAACTGAGTGAATGAATGCTAAACATGCTCATAAAAACCATAGATAATCGCCTCCCGCCTGCCATATAGTAAAATGATGGACGCAAGGCGGTTTTCTCGTTCTGGGAGGACGTCGTGTGATGTCCTCCCATTCTTACCGTTCATATGCGGCTCCGGGATCGCGCAGCGCGGTGATCGGTGGTGCGCTTGTGTCCCTCGGACACAGCGGATCAACAGAGCCGAAGATGCCAGCTCAGTCATGTGATCAGCTGTGTCCAATCACAGCTGATCACATGTAAATAGGGAAATGCCGGTTATCAGCTTTTCTCATCACGAGCTGTCACGCTGACAGCTGGAGAGGAGAGCCGGTAATCGGCATCCTTCAGAGGGGACATGTACACTAATCATCAGGGCCCTGATGATCTGTGTAGCCCCAGCAGTGCCACCTGTCAGTGTCCATCAGTGCCAGCTGTCAGTGCTCATCAATGCCACATTTCAGTGCCTACCAGTGCATATCCATACCACATATCAGTGCCCATCTGAGCTGCCTTTCAGTGCCACCTATCAATGCCAGTCAGTGCCGCCTATCAGTGCCCGTCAGTGATGCCTGTCAATGCCCATCAGTGCCACCTATCAGTGTCCATCAGTGCAGCCTATCAATGCCCATCAGTGCAGCCTCATAAGCGCACATCAGTGAAGGAGAAAAATCACTTTACAAAATTTTATAACAAAAATAAATTTTTTTTTCTTCAAAATTTTCAGTGGTTTTTGGTTTAAGAAAAATAAAAACCCAGAGGTGATTAAATACCACCAAAATAAAGCTCTATTTGTCACAACAAATTATAAAAATTTCATATGGGTACAGTGTTGCATGACCGCGCAATTATCAAAGTGCAATAGCGCTGAAAGCTGGACATTGGCCTGGGCAGGAAGGGGGTACAAGTGCCCTGTAGGCTAGTGGTTAAATACATTGTTGGAATTCTATACAATATATATGAAGGGAAAAAAAGGGGAAAAGGAACTCACGTAAAATTGTCTAATAGAAGTCAATAGGGAATTGCAAAGGGTAACACACCCTTCCATCAAGCACTTCAATCAACCCAGACATCTGAAACAAACTAAGGAGAGGCAAAAAAGATTAAAAAACAGCCTTGTCCTGAATAAAATCAGTAATCCACATAAAGTGTACAGATGGATAAGTCAATAAAGGCAATAATTATACCTGGACTAGATTACTGATGAGCTTCCCCTGTAAGAGCTATAAAGTGTGGAACCAACAAAATGTTTCTACAAATGGTCTCTGAAAGGTATACAAAAATGAGATACTAAGTATAGCTACTCATAAAGATCAAACAACAAGCCAATGATAACAGATTGTATACCTCTTTCTTGTATCAGGATGTAAACAGTCCAGAGAACCGCCACAGCTACAGCTCCCACTTAAAGAAAGTGAACAGAGACCAAACAGCTTATATAGCTGTTAGAAATCAATGAAGCCCCATGAAAAGCACATGTCCAACACTGCCCAATTGAAAGACTTTTCATCCAAGGCAGTCTGTTGACTGCCTCACAAGGGGGGTTGTCTACATTATGTCTTGCCCCTGTGGAGCCTTCTATGTGGGCAAGACAATGCGTGAATTCTGGCGTAGGATATATGAACATACACATGCCACATCAAGTTGCAATATACTGTATGTTAACACTCCACAGCGCAAAATTTTTTAAATAAATATATTTTCAATGAAAAATCATATGTGCATATAACAAAAGTCCAAAAGAAAGTCTCTAAATGATAAATGTGCTCCAATCCCAGAAACTGTGCTCAAAATAATATTCAAAAGTGCTCACACCATCCATGACTGTCTTTGAGAATGCCCTGGAGGAGGGGCGAAACACGTCGACGTATTTTCGGTCTCGGTGGATGCGTAGTGATGTCACGTCTGGTGAGTGGAGTACACGCTGGTTTGCGGTGTTCCGGAGCCATTTCCTGTTTTCCCTGATGGTATATTGATTTTTTTGCCATTTGCTGCCAGTCCACTTCTGAAGGAGCAATCTATATGAAGTTGTGAAGTTGTTTTGTTACTATAAGCTATGCTGTGAGCCTCAAAAGCTTATTTACATAGAAGCGTAAATATATTTTGTACCATGTGAGTGCATTAAGGGCAACAATTTCAAATAATAGTTTAGACAGTATTGCTCTGTTTGTGTTTTTTATTTTTTTCCATTGCCATCTATATGTGGGGATCGCTTGATAGGTTTTTCCTTTCATGAGCTGCAGCATTTATATTTAGCGCAGGTTTTATTTTATTTATTTAAGTTGCAATATACAGGTGAAACTCGAAAAATTAGAATATCGTGCAAAAGTTCATTAATTTCACTAATGCAACTTAAAAGGTGAAACTAATATGAGAGAAACTCATTACATGCAAAGCAAGATAATTCAAGCCGTGATTTGTCATAATTGTGATGATTATGGCTTACAGCTCATGAAAACCCCAAATCCACAATCTCAGAAAATGAGAATAATACATGCAATCAATAAAACAAGGATTGTACATAGAACAATATCGGACCTCTGAAAAGTATAAGCATGCATATGTACTCAGTACTTGATTTGGGCCCCTTTTGCAGCAATTACTGCCTCAGTGCAGCGTGGCATGAAAGCTATCAGCCTGTGGCACTGCTGAGGTGTGTTATGGAAGACCAGGATGCTTCAATAGCGGCCTTCAGCTTTTCTGCATTGTTCCGTCTCATGTCTCTCAATTTTCTCTTGGCAATGCACCATAGATTCTCTATGGGGTTCAGGTCAGGCCAGTTTGCTGGCCAATCAAGCACAGTAATCACACAGTCATTGAACCAGGTTTTGGTGCTTTTGGCGGTGTGGGCAGGTGCCAAGTCCTGTTGGAAAATGAAGTCCGCATCCCCATTAAGTTTGTCTGCGGAAGGAAGCATGAAGTGCTCCAAGATCTCCTGGTAGACTGCTGCGTTGACCCTGGACTTAATGAAGCACAGTGGACCAACACCAGCAGATGACATGTCTCCCCAAATCAACGCAGACTGTGGAAACTTCACACTGGACTTCAAGCATCTTGCAGTGTGTGCCTCTCCATTCTTCCTCCATACTCTGGGTCCTTTGTTTCCAAATGTGCTGCAAAAGTTGCTCTCATCAGAAAAGAGGACTTTGGACCACTGAACAACAGAGCAGGTCTGTTTTTCTTTAGCCCAGGTAAGACGCTTCTGACGTTGTTTGTTAAGGAGTGGCTTGACAAGAGGAATACGACATTTGAAGCCACATCCAGGATCCATCTGTGTGTGGTGGCTCTTGATGCACTGACTCCAGCCTCAGTCCACTCCTTGTGAAAGTCCCCAACACTTTTGAATGGCCTTTCCTGACAATCCTCTCCAGGCTGCAGTCATCCCTGCTGCTTGTGCACCTTTTTCTTCCACACTTTTCGCTTCCACATAACTTTCTATTAATGTGCTTTGATACAGCACTTTGGGGATATCCAACTTCTTTTGCAATTACCTTTTGAGGCTTTCCCTCCTTATGCAGGGTGTCCATGATGGTTTTCTGCACAACTGTCAGGTCAGCAGTCTTTCCCATGATTGTGATTCCTACTGAACCCGACTGAGAGACCATTTAAAGGCTCAGGAACCCTTTGCAGGTGTTATGGCTTAATTAGCTGATTAGAGTGGTACACTTTGAGCCTAGAATATTGCACCTTTTCACAATATTCTAATTTTCTGAGATTGTGGATTTGGGGTTTTCATGAGCTGTAAGCCATAATCATCACAAATGTGATAAATCACAGCTTGAACTTTCTTGCTTTGCATGGAATGAGTCTATCTCATATTTTTAACTTTTTAAGTTGCATTACTGAAATAAATGAACTTTTGCACCATATTCTAATTTTTCGAGTTTCACCTGTATATTCACCCATTGGTAGACATATTGTTAAAGTACATGGTTATAGAATGCAAGACCTAAAATTGTGGACCCTGGAAAGGGTATTTTTCAATAATAGAGGGGGTGATATCAATAAGATTCTTTTACAAATAGAAATTAAATGGATTCATCGTTTAAAAGCTAATGTATTTCCAGGATTAAATGAGAAAATAAGCTTTAAACCATTCTTGGAAGGCTTTGTTTCTGGCAAATCGGAACATAACCTGTAATTCCTAGATTGTAAGCTCGAAAGAGCAGGGCCCTCGAACCCCTCGCGTATTGTATTGTTACTGTCTTGTCTCATGTTCTGTCCCCCTTGCTACTGTACAGCACTGAGCATACCCTTTGGCGCTATATAAATACTGTATAATAATAATAATTACGGAGCCCTGGATTGTGTGTCTTGGCTTTTTTATAGAATGAAGTTGACTTTTATATTTACATTTATTTTTTTTATTTTTCTGTTTAATTATGGATAGTTTTTTTGCTGACTGACCGCTCTATATTGGAAGATATGGGAAATCTTTTTCCCTATATCTCCCTTTTGCTGTGTCACCATATAGTCTCTTGAGAGTGTTTATACTGTATTTTTAACATTATTGTTTGTATATTGCTTATTTTTTTCCTTTAATGATCCTTTCTGGTCTTCCCTATGGCATCGCTGTGCATCCAGCATGTGTGGCACCCATACACGATAATTTGTGGACTGGGGGTCTCTTTTTGTCCCTTCTCTCCTTTGCTTAGGTTGAGCGTTTGTTTCCCTTTCTCCCTTTGCATCAGAGATATGTTGCTTGGCAACTCTGGGACACATGCGTGCCGGCACTGATTACGCTGGACTAGCAGTGACATTCTGATACAGGACATGCGCCGCAAGTGATGTCATGCCATCCTGGATGTCAGCGGCGGACATCTTTAGTGAGGGGAGTGTTTAACTGATCGCCTAATGGGCAGCTGGTGTGCTTTTTCATGTGGCTTCACGGCCTTGGCCGTGTGTTTTGGGTCATTGTCCTGCTGGAATACCCATCCATGACCCATTTTCAATGCCCTGGCTGAGGGAAGAAGGTTCTCACCCAAGATTTGACGGTACATTGCCCTGTCCATTGTCCCTTTGATGTGGTGCAGTTTTCCTGTCCCCTTAGCAGAAAAACACCCCCAAAGCAGAATGTTTCCACCACCATGTTTGACAGTTTAATGGTGTTCTCAGGGTCATAGACAGCATTCCTCCTCCTCTAAACACGGTGAGTTGAGTTGATGCCAGAGAGCTCAATTTTGGTCTAATCTGACAACTCACAGTCCTCCTCTGCATCATTCAAATGTTCAGTGGCAAACTTCAGATGGGCCTGGACATGTGCTTTCTTGAGCAGAAGGACCTTGCGGGCATTGCAGGATTTCAGTCCTTGTCGGCGTAGTGTTTCCAATTGTTTTCTTGGTGGCTGTGGTCCCAGCTGCCTGGAGATCATTGGCAAGATCCTCATGTGTGGTTCTGGGATGATTCCTCATTGTTCTCATGATCAATGACACTCCATGAGGTGAGATCTTGCATGGTGCACCAGATCTAGGGAGACTGACAGTTATTTTGTGTTTTTTCCATTTGCGAATTATTGCACGAACTGTTGTCACCTTCTCAATAAGCTGCTTGGCGATAATTTTGTAGCCCAGTCCAGCCTTGTGTAGATCTATAATCTTGTCCCTGACATCCTTGGACAGCTCTTTCGTCTTTGCCATGGTGGAGAGTTTGGAATCCAATTGTTTGATTGCTCCTGTGGACAGGTGTCTTTTATACAGGTAACAAAATGAGATTAGCAGCACTCCCTTTAAGAGACTTCTTCTAATCTCAGCTTGTTATCTGTATGAAAGACACCTGGTAGCCAGAAATACTTCTGAAAGATAAAGGATCAAATACTTATTTCCATCCATGAACATGCAAATCAGTGCATAATTTGTTAGATATGCATTTCTTTTGAATTTTGTGTTGCTATTCTGTCTTTTAAAATACACCTACCATTCGATTTTTAGACTGATAATTTCTTTATGGGTGGGCAAACATTCAAAATCAGCTGGGGATCAAATACTTATTTCCTTCACTGTATATTTTGAGAGCAAGTTCCTGTTGCTGTCAGAAAAAAAAGGTCAATGCTGCAGCTTAAAGCATTCCTGCAAAGAAAACCGCAATGGTTAACAATAAAACCGTAAAAGTGTAACAGTAGAGCAGTAACAACAACAATTTTTTGGGGAATTTTAACTTTTTTTTTTTTTTTAAACTTTTTAACACCTATTTGTAGGGTCCCTCCCAAATGCGATAGCCAGTTTCCTGACTACTTAACATCTTCCGAGACCCTGTGTATTTATGTACCCGGAACTGTGCTGTGCTGTACCCTATACTAATACTCCACTAGTGTATGGTAGGGATGGAAGCAGTTCTTGATACAGAGGCCAGGAGGGACAAAAGAAGTGGCCGTCGTGCCTAATTTCATGTCTGCTACAGACACGACATCTTTTTTGGGGGTTCCTCTGGTTTGGGGTACCAGGAATGATATCGGGAAAATGCCTCTCATTCAGCCGGTTAACTGCATCTGGGTTGGGGGTTTGGGCCACAGCACTTTCTGGGTACAAAAGGGCCGTGATGATCTCTTCCTGTAATTTTAGGAAGGATCCACTATGTCCAGTTGCTTTGTAAAGAACAAAAGTGTTATATATAGCCAATTGAAATAAACAGACACTTTTTTTTGTACCAGCGTCTGGCTTTTCGGGAAACGAAGTACGACTTCATTATCTGGTCGTTGAAGTCTACCCCTCCCATGTTAAGGTTATAATCATGAACACAGAGGGGCTTCTCAACACCAGCTACCGTGGTAATTTGGATGGCAGTATCTGCGTGAATGGAAGACAGGATGCAAACATCCCGTTTGTCCTTCCACTTCAGTGTGAGCAATTTCTCATTTCTCAAGCAGGCTTTTTCCCCCTTTCTATGACGGGTATTTACAATTCGTTGGAGGAAGCCCTGGCAATTAGGTCGCACAGTGCCACATTGTACAAATGTCTAAATTTGGTGTCACCCTTTTTCCATATGGGGTACCACTTATACGTGGACAATTTTTATTCAAGTGTGCCACTAAGTCCCAAACTGTCTTGCCACTACTCCCCATGTAGTCTGGGCATCCGGGCGGCTCCACGTGACTATCTTTTCCCTCGTAAATCCAAAACTTATATGTGTAGCCCATTGCCCTCTCACAGGTCTTATACACCTTGACTCCATATCTGGCACGCTTGCTGAGGATAAATTGTTTGAATGCAAGGCGACCAGAAAAATGAATGAGGGAGTCATCAACGCAGATTTTTTGCTGGGGAGTATAGACATCTACAAATTTTTTGGTTAAGGTGATTTACGAGGGGCCGAATTTTGGGGAGCCAGTCAAATTCAGGGTCACACCAAGGACGACTAAGTGTGTTGTCGCTGAAATGCATAAAATGCATTATATTCTCATATCTAGTCCTGGCCATGGCAGCAGAGAACATGGGCATATGATGAATTGGGTCTGTGGACCAATACAACTGCAATTGACTTTTTATAGTAATGCCCATGTTGATGGTTAGGCCCAAAAAAAACTTTAAATTCGGAAACCATAATGGGTTTCCATGCAAATGGTCTGGCAAGATTTGAATTTGGGTTGACAGCGATAAACTGTTGGCGGTAAACTGTATAAATTGCTTTGATCCACAATCAATAAATACAGATCTTCTGTCAAAAACAGCTCCATAAATTCAAGGGGAGTATTTAAATATGCTGTTTCCACCTGAATTCCTGGTTGGGCAATGAATGGGGTAAGTATGGGTGCTGCGGTATTTGTGGACCACCAATCAGGATTTGCAAGCACCTTCAGAAAGAACACTCTGGGCTCTACAGGCCTGTGTGTGAATTCTTGTTGGCTGCGGGACACTGTTTGTGCTCTCCACCGCATCAGCTTGTACTGCAATTATGGGTGATACTGCAGTGTTGGTATGAAAAAGACTAGGATGTACTAGGCCACTGATGCTCGCCAGTTCACCAAAAGGTAGAGCCGCACTAGTACTGGCACTCTGCTGCATATGAGCTTCATCATGTGTTTGTAACATTTCAGTAACCTGGAAATGGGTTTGGGTACGCCTGATCTTAGCAGGGACCTCTTCTTCATCGTCTGAGCTATCTGTCAGGGTGCCGCTGCTGTCTACAGGTTCGCATTCTGAGGCTGATAATGTCAGTGAATCTTCCCCTTCGCTCTCACCTGACACGCTCAGATTCCTGTAGGCCTCTTCACTAGTGTACCTTTGGTTGGACATTTTGCCCACTAAATTTACAGATGCCTAGTGCGACTCATGGGAAAAAGAGCACCTGGCTGCCAGACTGCTTGAACCACTACAAAAAATATACCGAGAAGTGTTAACAGAGATCAGGCCTGATTCTGTGAACACTGCGGTTTTGTGTGTAATGTATCAAGTGACAGTGATCTACTGACACTGCACTTGATGGGGGAGAAGGGGGGGTAAATGTAGGGGCTAAATGCAGGCGCTGGCAGGTGCCGGGGCTGCTACCGCTAACGCTGTGTTTTTGAGGACGCTGTACTAATGTGAACGCTGGTATAGTGCTGATCTGATCAAAGATATTGATCCGTTCAGACACTATATTAGCAATGGAGGTTTAGTGTGCAAGTGAGCGTGTTCCCAGTAATCAAGGGGTTAAATGTGTGTACTGGTGTACTAGCGGGCAATCTGATGCTATCTGGGAGGGACGCTATCTGACGCTAACACTATCGGAACACGCCAGCACACTAATATAGTGATAAGCAATAAAAAAAATTTGTACACTGTAAATAATGACACTGGTGACAGGGCAGTGAAGGGGCTACCTGGGGGGAATCAGAGGGTTAAATGTGACCTAGGTGTGTTATAACTGTATTGTGTGCTGTTTTACGTTTTACATTTTCTGTGTCTTCTTCTCTCTCTGGGACGGGATGTGCCCAGGCAGAGAAGATTGACATCATATCTTGTCCTGTGTAACTGTCACAGGACAGGGACTGATCATCTGACTTCGGTTGGACATCACTGTCCTAAATCGAATGATTTATCCCTCGGGGATCGAATTGTGACACCCGCATCCACATTATGGTTTAAGGTTAACTCCACCTTCGTGGGAAAAAAGATAATATAGCATATACAATTATGACACAAGTCATTAATTGAATACTACTAAAAGTGACCTTTCCTTTTCAATCTGCAGCACTGTAATTGTCTAAAATGCAATGCAGTATGGCACATTGTGTACATAACGCCTTCCAATATGTCTTTTCCTGTTTGTATGATTGGCTTACTGATTTTTTTTTTTAAAGATTATGAGCATCCCCTGCAACAAAAATGTTATTTTTGGTGAGATACTCCCAAAGGGAACTCAGGTCTAAAGGTATGCAGACCCTGCAGTTTTCCTCAGAGCCCTGCAGGTGCAGCAGCTGATTGATAACTAAAAATACTCCCATACAGATTTGCTTTGCACAAGGACACAAAGAAACAGCTATTTCTTCAGAATAACAAAAGGTAGGACTCTGCAACAAACTTTGTTAAAATTGTAATTGTAAAATTGCAATGTACGTAGATCACCCAGAGGAAAATATATTTTTCCCAACAAAAGTGGAGTTGCTCTTTAAATCATTTTGACACTGTGTTCTATGTAATGCTGGTTGATTTTTGTGATACACACGATGCAATGTCGGATACATAATAAGTCGAAACATTGAATAGGTCTTGCAAACGTTATCCCCATACTTGGAAAGAGTAGAAGAATTTGCTTTGAGGTGTAATTTTATCTATGCCCATGCTGTATGTTAGAAATATCTTAATAATTGACAACTTTGTGTTTAAAAGGAATAATGTTCTTTTCACATTTTTCAAATCCTTGTGGAAAAGGAATACAATTTTCAAAAGACTCACTGTGCTTCTTTTAAAATACCATTGTGTGGTTTTCTTTCCTCCTGGTGCTCTAGGGCTTCCAAAATTGTGATATGTAGTCATAAAGTTAGATGCTTAATTTATTATGCCCCTTGAAAGCATTAAAGAGGTTGTAAAGGCTGAAGGTTATTTTACCTTCATGCATTCTATGCTTAAAGGTAAAAAACCTTGTGTGCAGCTTTGCCTTTAGCCCCCACAATACTTGCCTGAGCCTCATCGCGATCCAGCAATGTGAATGGCAGCTTCGGCTGTCACAGGTCTCTTCCTCCTCATTGGCTGTCAATCACAGCCAGTCAGCCAATGGGGAGAGAGGGGGGATGGGGCCAAGCCGCGTCTCCATGTGTGAATGGACACACGGAGCAGCGTGTTCCCCATAGCAAGCTGCTTGCTGTGGGGGCACCTGACAGGAGGAACCAGGAGAGCCTGCAGGGGGCCTGAGAAGAGGAGGATCCAGGCTGCTCTGTGCAAAATCACTGCACACCGCAGGTAAGAATAGACATGTTTGTTATTTTACACAAAACAAAAATGAACCTTTAGAATTGCTTTAAGATGCTCTTTGTACTTCGGGTCCTGTACATGGCTAGGCTGTGAAATTGTCTTAAACGTGGTATTGCCATAGGAGTTGCAGAATGTGTTTTTGGGGTGTGATTGTAAGTATGCCTATGCTTTGTGAAATTGAACTTGTTAAAATGACAACTTGGCAACAAAACAAAGAAACAAACTTTATTTAGTTTCATCATTTTACATACTTTTGGCAAACAATTACAGCTTTAAAAAAAAAACCTCAGTATGCCTCTTACTAAATACCTTAGACATTCTACTTTGCAAAAATAGATTGTTTTGGGGATATTTGTACTGTTACATTTTAGGGTCTGAAGAAATGAGGTGTTAGAACATAAGGACTGATCAATTTACAAAAATACATACCATCATTTGTAGACTATATAATTATCACACAGACTAAGGTTTGTTTCATATTGCCGTGACTTGGGATCTGACTCGCGAGACCCCAAATTGCATGATGTGTGAAATCCCATGTTAGTCAATGAGAGCTGTCTTAATTAGCACTATTGAAGTTGCTCAGACTTAAGAAAAATTTCCTGCTCTACTTCAAGGCGACTTCTATCCGACTTGTGCCCGTATACTATAATAGAAGTCGCCTCCAAGTCAGATCCTCATCTATATTGATGTGATTTGGATCTGACATTACAGGACGTTTACCCAGGCATTCCCTGAAGGTTGCTTCAAAGTAGTAATCAAGTCACCTGGCAAAGTTGCGCGACTTTCAGGTAACAGTAGTGTGAACCAAGACCAAATAATATGCGCTGATTATTATTTTTTTTTTCACCAAAAAACGTAGCAGAATACATTTTAACTAAAATGTATTAAGGATTGTTTATTTGCAATAAAGAAAAATGTTTTGTTTTCATAATTTTCTTTCTTTTTAATTTTATATAGCAAAAAAGAAAACAAATGGTTAAACCATCATAAGAAAGCTATTTCTAAAAAAAAAAGATCTAAAATTAATTTGGGTACGTTGTCATGTGATAGAGTAATTTTCATTCAAATTGTGGCAGCTCAGTAAACTAAAAAATGGTATGGACTGGAAGGGAGTGAATAGCCAAGTCTTAGAAGTGGTTAAATAATCTCTAAATATGGGGTGCCACTTAAGTACTATGGGACCGCCCACAGTATATATACTGCAGCAAAGCGGCCCCTGTGCGTAGGATCATGTTTATAAATGTCATCCTGTTTACATGGTAAAGGGAGCAAGCGAGGCGTGAGACCACCCTACCCGCGGCACTGATCACAGGTGTCAATCACTGGGTCCCGGCCGGTGATTACCCACCGGAGCCTGGCGATTGCTGGCAAACACTGACAGGGAGCACAGCTGCATTGTTTTCAATGCAGCTCTCCTCCCTGTTGGTTTCCAGCACACTGTTCCAGAGAGCAGAGCTTAGCTTTCCGGAACAGTGTGTAACTGTGAAGAACAATCCCCCCCACTCCCTAGTAAAACACTCCCCTCACACAGTTAACCTTTGCATAAAAATGTTAACCCCTTCCTCCCCAATGCCATTAGTACACTCAGTGCTTTTTTTTCTTGCACTGGTCACTGTATTGGTGTCACTGGGGATGTCAGTGACTCCAAGTTAGTTCCCCCCCAGTGTCAGAATGTCCGGCGCAATCCCGCCATAAGTCGCTGATCGTCGCCATAAGTCGCTGATCACAGTTATTAGTATATAAAAAAAAATCTATACCACCATTTGTGCACGCTATAACTTTCCCACGCAATCGTCAGTTAAAGTAACGCAGCGCCATATCACAAACCGCTTATGTAACTGCTTCTTGACCGCCCTATAGCAGAAATACTGCTACAGGGCGGCACGGGTGTGCAAAATCATATATATATAGATAGAGATATGTATATGTGTGATTCACGCTCCCGTGGTTTTCACGCCCCTCCCAGATAGCCTCAGATTGCCCTCAGTACATCAGTAATCACATTTAACCCCTTAATTGCCTGAAACACTCTCATACACAATAAACCTCCATTGCTAGTATAGTGTCTGAACGGATCAATATCTTTGCTCAGATCAGCACTATACCAGCATTCAAATTAGTATAGCGTCCCCAAAAACGTAGCGTTGGCAGGATCAGCTTTGGCACCTGCCAGCACCTGCGTTTAGCCCCTATGCTTACACCCCCCCATCCTTCTCCCTCAGCAAGTGCAGTGTCAGTAGGTCACTGTCACTTGATACATTGCACGCAAAACTGCAGTGTTGGCAGAATCAGGCCTGATCTCTGTTAACACTTACCAGTAAATTATGATGACTCTCATATGCAGCAGAGTGCCATTACTAGTGCTACGCTAACTTTTGGTGAACTGGCGAGCACTAGTGGCCTAGTACATCCTGGTCTTTCACATACTTCTTAGATTGTAAGCTCCCAGGATCACACCCTTCTAACTCTGTTGTATTGAACCTTATTGTTGACAATAGTCTCCTGTTATATTTTAAAGCGCTGAGCAAACTGCTGGCGCTATCTAAATCCTGTATAATACCAGCACTGTAGTATCACTTGGTGACGTGGCGAGTCCCATATTTGTAGTCCAAACTGTTGTGGTGTCACACACAAGTATTGTCCCGAAACCACCAAGAATTCGCACACAGGCCCGTAGAGCCCCTAGTATCCTTCCGGGATGTGCTTGCAAATCCCAAAATTCTGCAGCACCCGTACTTCCCCATTCACTGCCGAACCTGAAATTCAGTTGGAAACAGCAAATTTAACTACTCCCCTTGATTTTTTGGAGCGCTGTTTTTCACGGAATATCTATATACGTTAATTGTGGATCAAAGCAATTTATATGCACAACATTTTATCGCCGCCAACCCAAATTCAAATCTTGCCAGACCATACGCATGGAAACCCGTTAAGGTTTTCAAATTTTTTAATTATTTTTTTGGACCTTACCCTCAACATGGGCATTACGAAAAAAAATGAATTGCGGTTGTATTGGTCCACAGACCCGATTCATCACATAACCGTGTTCTCTGCTGCCATGGCCAGGCATAGATATGAGAGCATAATGTGTTTTATGCATTTCAACATCAATACAGTCTGTCGTCCTCGGGGTGACCCTGAATTTGACCGGCTCCACAAAATTCAGCCCCTCGCAAATCACCTTAACCAAAAATGTGCAGATGTCTGTACTCCCCAGCAAAACAATCTGCGTTTGAGTCCCTCATTTTTTTCTGGCCGCTTTGCATTCAAACAATTTCTCCCCAGCAAGCATGCCAGATATGGGGTTAAGATGTATAAGATCTGTGAGAGGGCAACGAGGCTATACATACAAGTTTCAGATTTACGAGGGAAAAGATAGTCATGTGGAACACCCCAGATGCCCAAACTACATGGGGAGTAGTGGCAAGATAGTTTGGGACTTGGTGTCATCCTTTTTCCATGTGGGGTGCCACTTATATGTGGACACGTTTTATTCAAGCGTGCCACTATTTAGTTATTTTTACAATCTTGGAACTGGCGCATGTAGCACCGTGTGACTTAATGTGTGCCCACCATTAGAAGTGGGTGGATTCAGGGTGGTATATTCTAATGGTGGGCATACTACCCACTTTTTCTGGCAGAGATTTCTTCTCTTTTTTTATCGTTCAGTCCACAGGCTGCATACAAAAAAAAAAAAAAAGCATATATGCCCAACAAGGACCAGCAACGTACGCGTATATCCCTGGACTTTGGTTATACCAGGATGATGCCTGCAGCTGTAGGCATCATTCTGGTATCATTCTTTTCAGTCGGCGATCGGCTTTCATGTAAAAGCAATCCCAGTGTCTAATTAGCTGCACAATTGCTTTTACAAGCAGCCAGAGATAATGCCCCCCCCCCTCCCCCGCTGCCTTCCACAGCCTTTACAGGCAGTCCTGTGCCATCAGGGGAACCTGAGAATGCAGCCGGTGTTTCTGGCAGCAGACCATAGAGCTTATTGGAGGCCAGAATGGTGCCAATCATTTCTGTAGTCTAAAAAATCGGAACCTACAAACATTTCATCACTTCATTTTTTTCTAGATATAAACCGTGCCATTTGTAAATTGGGAAAGCATAACACCAATCTTGGTTTGATTAGATAATGTAAGGGCAGAGGAGATATCCAGAATATATGACAATGCCCATTGAAGTTATAGGGGATATTTGCATTTCCTGTGATAGCATTAAAAGTGATAAAAAAAAATGAAACGGACAGTGTCAAAATGAAAAAAATCTAAATAACAAATAAAAGAAAGTTATCGCCGTGAATGTCAGATCAAGGGCAATAATTCTTATACTAGACCTCCTCTGTAAATCTAAAATGGTAGCTTGTAAAGGCTTTTAAACCGTTGCCTATGGATATTAAAGTATGCAGTTGGACACCTCTGCACGGGACATGCGCAATGCGTTTAAAATTGTCATGTTTGGTATCTATTTACTCAGCATACCATCATATTTTATATTTTACCAAATAATCTTGTGAGAAAAAATGAGATCTGATTCCTTGGGTTGTCAATTTTCCAAAAGTAGATGATTTGGGGGTGGTTTGGTGCTATCCTGATATTTCAGGGCCTCTGAAACTGTGATAGGTAGTGAGGAAGAGAAATGTGGAAGTTACGCACCTTCCGGGTTTCCAAGTGGTCATTGGATTTCAGGCTCCTGTATGTGGCTAAGCTCCCAAAACGCCTCACACGTTTGGTATCCCCATGCTCGCTAGAAGTAGCAGAATGTATTTTGGGGTGTAATTCCACAAATACCCATGGCTTGTGCAAGAAATAAATAATTTAAATGACAATTTTGTGTAAAAAAAAAAAAAAAAGTTTTTGTCATTTTCCAGTAACTTGTGGAAAAAAAATAAATCTTCCATGGATTCAGTATGCCCCTCAGTAGATAGCTTAGGGTGTCTATTTTCCGAAAAGGGGTCATTTGGGGGTGTTTGCACTGTCCTGGTATTATAGCACCTCAAGAAATATGATAATATACTATGTCATAGTTTGTAGATATAATTTTCACACAAAGCTATCAATATACACTTATTGGGATTTTTTAACCAAAAACAAGTAGCAGAATACAGTTTGGCCTTAATTTATGAAGACATTTTAGTTTTTTGGATATTTTTTTATGACCGAAATGAGAAAATATTGTTTTTTTTTTAAAAACAAACATTTTTCTTCAAAATATTTGTTTGTTTAGCACCAAAAATAAAAAGCACACAGGTGATCAAATACCACTAAAAGAAAGCTCTATTTGTGTGAAAAAAAGGACGTTAATATCATTTATGTTCCGTATTGCATGACCGTGCAATTTTCTAACTAGTGCAGCGTTGTATAGAAAAAAAAATGGCGTAAATTGCAGTATCTACGGTTCTGCGCAAAAGTTTACATACGCTGGCAGAAATTTTGAAAATTTTGGCATTGATATTGAAAATATGACTGATCATGCCAAAAAATGCTTGTTCTTCTTCACGTTATTGAACTGTTGTATAACACCTAATCAGACAGTCTAACAATAATTCTGAAGTCAAGAAACGTGAGACATCAGATCTGTATGTTTTCTTTGTTCTGAATAACTTTGTAAAACTACAACATAAGCACAAACAAAACATATGTGTCAGTACATTAAACATTGTACAACAGCTTCATCCCATCAGTGAGTGTACTCATGGACAATTCCATCATAAGTCAAGGAATAGCTCAGAGCTTCACTGTATGCTGCTTGCTAGATCCAGAAGCAGTCACGAAATGGAGGATAGGAAGTTCCAGGTTAAAGGTTACTGTCTCTATGTGAAAATTACCATTTCTTTGTCAAGTCCTGATATAACTAGGAATAATAAATAACTCTGACCACTAGATGGCAGCAACATCACATAACATTGCAGTATAATCCATTACAGCACATTACATACATTTATTTTCAACAATATGGGCAGAACACTCCCTGTCTGGCATAATTTATTATGACACTACCTATGTAACAACTGCTATGCAGAAAAAACACACAAACAGGAAAATGGAATCCTAGCTAATCTGAGACTAAAACTATAATGTCAGTTATAGGTCTAAGATAAATTATGGCTGTCCCATTTTTTATAATCTTGACGTCCACCTTTATAACCTTGCTCTCTCTGCTTGGTAGTGCATTTACAACAAGTCCTACTGACCACTCATTCCTGCCCTCTTGGCTGTTATTCAACAGAACAACATCACCCACTTTTACATTTGGGCAATCCTTAGTCCATTTCCTATGGCTCTGCAAAGTTTACAGATACTCCCTCCTCCATCTTTTCCAAAAGGTGTCTGCCAAGCATTGCACTTGCTTCCATTGCTTTGCATGATCTTGAGTTGTACTTCTGTTTCCAGATGGAGCAGACAAAGAGTTCACCTTTTGAGTCAACAACATTGCTGGGGTAAGGACCATAGGTGTATCTGGGTCTGAGGATACAACTATAGGCCTGGCATTCATAATAGCTGTAACCTCGGCCATAAAGGTGCTTAAAGTCTCATGGGTCAAGCGAGCAGGTTTAGTTTGTAGCAACATAGTGTCCAAGATTCGCATGGCTATACCTATGTCTTTCCAAGACCCCACCCCTGTGTGAGGTGTGCGGATTGATGTGGCGCCCTTGATGAACTACTTGTTCATGATAGTACCTAACAAGCAGTGTAGCAATGTGATGATCATGAGGTATAATGGTAGGCTGTTTCTCTCCCTCTGGAAGTTTGGCAAGATACAAACGTCCACCCACTCTCACCAACCCATTCTTGTCTACGAAGGGGCTGAGCTTCCTAAGACGGCTTTGTTTTGGGAATTTCTTTTGTTTTGTGATACAGTCAATTTTCTTCTGGAAATGTTTGTTTTGAACAGAAGAAATTATAACAGACTTTGCCTGAGAGTTCTTCTAGATTGACTTGTTCATGGAAACTTTCCCACCTTCTGACCTGATTGCTATTGGTTTCCCTCCGGAAGGTTTTAGCGACGTGGATGAGTCTGGCTAGGGTTTTAACTAATATCTTCCAGCAAGAAAATCTCGCAAAGCAATGTGAATGAAGTGCTTCAGAAGCTTTGGTACTGAAACTTGTAATTTCCAATCTGATTTCAGGGTCAGCTTCGGGCTATATGAGTGGATAAACATTAGCAGTGTCTATATCCTCAGTGTGGTTGGTACAGAAAGGATGGGCCTGAGAACCATATAGAGTTCTGCAGGCATGCTGCTTGAGTAGGTCTAGTGGCCAAATGTATCGGGTTTTGCTCTGTAGATACATAGAACCACTGATCTGGGTGTGTAGATTGCCGGATTCTATTCACTCTGTTGGAGACATACAGATAGAATCTCCTTGTGGTGTTGCAAATGTACCCTAGGACAGTCTTGCGATCAGTAAAGAATTTCACAGCATCAGTCAGTGTCTAGTTCATAAGTGATTAGCTCAGACATTTCAACTGCAAGTACAGCAGCACACAACTCTAAACGAGGAATCGTGTGGGCTGGTTTAGGTCTTAATTTGGACTTTCCCATAACAAATCCAACATGGCACACATTTTCTGCATCAATTACTTTCAAGTAAGCCACTGCACCTATCGCTATGGTGGATGCGTCTGAGAAAATGCACAGTTCTTTCCCGCGAGCTGTTGCTAGAAATATGGGAACATAGCATCTGTCTATCTTTAGGTGCTCTAACGCTCGCAAGGATTCTGTCCATTGAACCCACTCGGTCTCCCTTCTGGAAGCAATGCATCCCATTCACTTTTCCCAGATGACAGTTCGCAAACTAAGGCCTTACCTTTTATTGTCACAGGTGACACAAACCCTAGGGGATCATAGAGGCTATTTTCGGTGGATAGAATTCCTCTATGTGTAAAGGGCTTTTCCTCTGAAGAAACTCAGAAAACAAAATTATCAGTTTGTAGATCCCAACTCAGGTCTATGCTTTTCTGCAGAGGAAGGGTGTCTGTAAGACAAAGATCTTTAAGGTCCTTAGCTCTGTCTGCTACAGGGAAGGCTTCCATTACTCTTTGGCTGTTGGAAGCGATTTTATGAAGAATCAGATTGGATTCTGCCAGCATTTGCTTTGTTTTACTGAGGATGGAAATTGCATCTTCAGGCTTGCTAGCAGAAGCGAGTCCGTCCATCCACATAGAAATGCCTCAATACAAAGTGTTTGGCTTCTTGTCCATAGGACTACGCTTTTTTTCTGGGCAACCTTTTGCATGCAGCATATAGCGACAGCAGGAGAGGGCCTGTTGCCAAATACGTGCACTTTCTTTCTGTACTCGACAATTTCCTTGTCTATGTCATTGTCTTCATACCAGAGAAAACGTAGAAAGTCTCTATGGTCCTCTCTGACAAGAAAGCAATAAAACATTTGTGCACATCTGCTGTGAAAGCAATGGGTTCTTTTCTGAAGCGCATAAGGACACCTAGCTAAGTATTGTTTAGGTCAGGGCCATTTAACAGTACGTCGTTTAAAGAAACTCCTTCATACTTTGCGCTGGAATCAAAAACTATTTTGACATGGTTAGGTTTGTGTGGATGGTAAACACCAAACATGGGTAGATACCAGTGTTCCCTATCTGTCTCAATTGGTCCTGCAACTTCAGCGTGATCATTGTCCAGCATTTTTTTAATGAATTCAGTGAAATCTCTTTTCGCTTCTGGCTTTCTCTGTAGTGTTTTGCTGATTGAATGCAAACACTTCATGGCTTGCTCCCTTTTACAAGGCAAAACACGTCTGGGTGTGCGAAAGGGGAGAGGGGCCACCCAACTGTTATTTGTCATCTTGGTAGGCCTCTCTATCCGTAATCCGTAAGAAGGTCCGCTCCTCTATAGAGAGGGCCTGTTTATCATTTTTAGTTTTCTGGAACACTGTAATCCCTAGATTGTCTGTCTCAATGTCGGAATTGACTTCTTCTTTGCCATATAGTGTAGAAGAGGCCCAGTGTTGTGTTGACCTGCCAAAGCTTTCCTTGACAACGAAGCTGTTGTGACAGGGACTGAGAAGAGATGTGCGTCCATTTGTTAACACAGATGTCTTCAAAATACTAATGTTGTCAGGCTGGTGCACTGTCCCCAGGCAAACTTCTCCTACAATGACCCACCCCAGGTCCAGTCGCTGTGCATAGGGGGCATTGTAAGGTCCATTGATTTGTGTACCTGAAGGATGTCTCTTCCAAAAAGTAGAAGGATAGAAACATCTGGCTCAACAGCTGGGATAAGGTGAGCAATTGAGCGGAGGTGAGGGTTATAATGGGCTACTTCTGGAGAGGGAATCTGTTTTGTCATCAGGTATCATGCCACACTCTATAGTAGGAAGCGGGAACTGCACTTTTTTATTGAAGGATTCAATGGTAAAGCCAGTAGCTCTTCTCCCTGTGGTTTCAATTGTCCCTGCACATGTCCTTAGGGTGTATGGAACTGCACTTGGGTTAAGGTTAAAGGTATCATAGAAGTCTGACTTTGCAAGGGATTTGTTGCTTTGTTCGTCCAGCACTGCATACATTTTCACTGCCCTTTCTCTCTTGCCAGTGGGATATACAGTCACTAAACAGATTTTAGAGCATGATCGTGCACTCTTGCCTTGTCCACATACTTCAGTGCAATTCGACATTACTGAAGAGAGTGGGGTCTCTTGTTGCTCCCTGCCCTGATCTTTCATGGGTTCTACAGTCTCTAATGATGCAGGAGCAGGGCGCAAAGTTACAATATGTCTCTCACTGCCACATTCTGTACATTCCACTGGTATTTTACAGTCGTTGGCAATGTGGTAAGTAGATCCGCAGCATTTAAAACAGATGCCGTTTTGTTTAAGGAAGGACATCCATTCTGCAATAGGTTTGCTTCTAAAGCCTTTGCATTTCTTTAGTGGATGTGGTTTTTTGTGTATTGGGCATTGCCTATCTGGGTTTTCTATCATGTGTACCGCATTTGACAGTCTGTGACTTCTGAAGGTACAACTGTTTTGTGTGTGGATACAGAGGTCTTACCGTGAGGTCTTTGCGATTGATTGCCGCTGGTGGTGAAGGCGAAACTGGGATCACTTCGGATTTTCGCTTGCTGTCGGACAAACCTAGAGAACACAGAGAAAGGGGGAAAAGCGATTCCATAATCTTCTTTGAATTTACCTCCCACAGACATCCACTTGTCTTGCAGATTTGAGGGTAGTTTCTCTACTATGGGATTAGTGCCTCTGGCCATATCTAGATATGAAAGCCCTGGCAAGTAGCCATCCTCTTTGGCATATTCTATCTCTAGCAGAAGATCACTCAGTTCTTGTAGCTGCACGTTGTCTCTGTAGCCCACCTTAGGAAAGACTTCCAAGTTTTTTCAACAGTGTTCCTTCAATTACCTCTGGGGATCCATACGTTCTTCTAGTCTTTTACAGGTCATATTGAGTCCTGCTGCACGGTTGAACAGGTTTGCTCTTCTCATCCTCTTTGCATGCTCTGCTGACTCGGTACCAAGCCATTTTATCATTCGATCAAGCATTTCTGCTGGTGATAAGTTAAGACCTCCAATAGCATTCAGAAATGAAGCTTTCCTTGCCCAATCGTTTTTAGGACAGTCATCAAATTGGAGAAAACCTGAGCTGACCATTTCTTTGTGGATGAGATGTTTGGTGACATCCACTGCACATTGTTGTTCGCACATGTCATCTTTAGGTTGAGGTGGTGGGAACACTTGTTTTTTGTTCCTGAGATATTCTAGTGCTTTATTTTTGGTTTGCTGGCAGCCACTGACCTCTTGTGGTTGATTGGGCCTGCCCAGGGGGTCTGTAGATCTTGGCTTGAATTCCTTTGCTTCAGGTTTAAGAGACTGTTCCATTGTATGTACATCAGTAAGGTTCTGGACGTACTCACTTGTACGATCTGCAGAGGATAGAGGTTTTTCTGGAATTTTAATAAAATAGTTTTTTGTGAGCCACCAGGAGTTAACTTACTCTATTATTAGTGTTAATTGTGTGCTTAAGTGAATATTTATTAAATATTAGATCGCTAGGCACTAATTACACCCTCTCTAGGTGTATAAATATAAACTATAAATTCTTATACTGTACCGCGCTCCAATGTTATCAACCTTTTGTGATTGACCTTTTTTGATTGTGTGAATTTCTTAATATACCACCTATAATCCAATCATTACTTACTTCTATGGTGCTTAAATATACAATTAACATAAATTAATTTGTAAATGTGAATTAAAAAATTATATGTGATTATAACAAATATCAAAAAAATTAATGAAAAAATTGGAATGTCAATTCTATGTGAATAAAATTAATAATAAAAAAAAAAATAAAAAAAAAATTAATAAAAAATATGGGAATGTCAATTATTTTCTTTGAATTTGAGATGGTGGTGTTATTCAATTTAGTTTATGTGATAAGTCTGTGTTGGCAGCTTAAACCTCTCCCTCTTGTCTCATCTCCTCTCTCCTCAGCTCAGCCTTCTCAATTGTGCTTTCTTCACTGGCTGCTTTGTTTATTCCTCCATATACGGAACATGCAGAGAAGGGAAAAGAAACATAGTGTCTTATCCGGGATATAAGTGATTTATTGCTCTTTGATCTCCCACTCACATTGTGTAAATGTAAATAACGCTTTGCATACAATGTATCCAGATCATGCTTCAGACAGCCTAGCTGATGTGTTGGTTCTCAGTAAATATACTCGCCATTCCTCTGTGGATGCGTGATAACGTCACCGCCCCTCCCCTAATTAATTTATGTTAATTGTATATTTAAGCACCATAGAAGTAAGTAATGATTGGATTATAGGTGGTTTTTCTGGAACCTTTGGGTCCTTATATGCTTTTTGACTTTCTGACCGGCTTGTTCCCATGTAAGCAGTGGCCTCTGCTTCAGCAACTGCAGCTGTACTCTGTCGCTGCAGGATAAGCATTTTTGATTATTCTTGTGCTATGGCAGCTTTCTCAGCTGCTATCTCCTGCATCATCATGGCTTCCTTTTCTGCATACTGTAGCTGGACACGGGCAGCTTTTGCCTTGGCACGAGCTCTAACTGCTGAGGACATCTTGCTAGATCGTGAAGATCTGGACACGTGACTGTGCATAGTCTTGCTGGGCACTAGGGATGTTGTCCCTACCTCGCTGTGTTGGCGGTAGTGTCATCAGCCTGGTACTTTGTTCCTGATCTTGGACTCATGCTGCAGTAATGGCTTCTCCGTTTATTCCAGACCGTCACGTGGGTGTCCTTTTACTGTTCTGCTTCGCATTATTGAACTGTTGTACAACACCTAATCAGACAGTCTAACAATTCAGAAGTCAAGAAACGTGAGACATCAGATCTGTATTTATTCTTTGTTCTGAATAACTTTATAAAACTACAACATAAGCACAAAGAAAACATATCTGTCAGTAGATTAAACATTATACAACAGCTTCATCCCATCAGTGAGTGTACTCACGGACAATTCCATCATAAGTCCAGGAATAGCTCAGAGCTCCACGGTATGCTGCTTGCTAGATTCAGAAGCAGTCATGAAATGGAGGATAGGAAGTTCCAGGTTAAAGGTTACTGTCTGTGAAAATTACCACTTCCTGTCAAGTCCTGTTATAACTAGGCATAATAACGAACTCTGACCACTAGATGGCAGCAACATCACATAACATTGCAGTATAATCCATTACATCACATTACATACATTTATTTTCAACAATATGGGCAGAACAATGCTTTTATTGAAGGATAATGATCATATGAATCCATTTATTATCAAATAGTTGTTTGGCTCCTTTTTAAATCATGATGATAACAGAAATCACCCAAATGGCCATGATCAAAAGTTTACAAACCCTGGAATGTTTGGCCTTGGTACAGACACACAAGGTGACACACGAGTTAAAATGCCAATTAGAGGTTAATGTCCCACATCTGTGGCTTTTTAAATTGCAATTAGTGTCAGTGTATAAATAGTCAATTAGTTTCAGTTTGAACCACATCCATTCGCATGACACGTGAAAAAACATTGCTTCATAAGGTGCCTGGTCACATATGTCTGGTGCACTGGCAGTATGGATTCAGTGCGGTTTGCAAATGAGTCGTGTGATTTTCTGAGCAGTGCCTTCAAGTTCAGGTGTGGAATACAGGCTATTGACTTTTATGAGAACCATTTCTAAACTACCTATGTGTGAACAGGATAAAATCCTGAGCTAATCCTGTCCTCAACCTGATGTAAACCTGACATGAACCAGTGAACAACTACTGTTATCAATTAGCTGTGAAACCTGAGCTTCAATCCACACCTCACATGTATGAATCAGCTCTGATTCGAAAACCTGCCCAGGCACTACTCTGTATCATTTATTTTTTATTTTATCTATTTCAGGTACTTGTATAGCGCCGTCAATTTATCCAGAGCTTTACATATATATTGTACATTCACGTCAGTCCCTAACCCTCAAGGGGTTTACAATCTGTCCCTAGCTCACATTCATATATACACATACTAGGGCCAATTTAAATATAAGGTACCTGAACTTAACCTTTGTTTTAGACATGTTAGGTAGTCTTTATAGTTTAGAAATTTATCATTTTTTTTAAAAGTAATTTGTTACTTTGTTGTGTTTGTAGAAGAGGCACTGGATTCTGATGAAGGGGATGATTCCACAGCTGTATTTATAAAGCTGTTTTGTGTCCACACAAAGTAAGTATCTAAGACATTTTTGTCACATTTGTGTCTCTCATTGGTATGATGTTTTGAGCCTCAAAATACTGCTACTTTGTTCTAGGGCTTTGCAAGATGTACAGATCAGGTTTAAGCCACAGCAGAACCCTGGTGTACTTGTAAAAGGTGTGCGTGAAGATTTTGGTATGTACTACTGTGTGTTTATATGTATGTGTTCCTTTATGCAAAGTTTTATATGCAAACAAAAACTCTGAAACGATGTAACTAGGCCTGATAATTGTTCCCTTTGGGTACCAATTACCTTTTTTGAATGGTTTGTGTTCAAGGACTGCTAAGTGCTAAAGACAAGCAGTTAAGTTTAACCCTATCACTGCCAGCTACGTACTTTAAACCTGACAGCAAGGGGGTTTATACACAATCCGGTGGCTGCAGACCCTGCATGTCTCAATCAGGAGAACCTGTCCCCTAAAAATCATAACACGGGGCTTGGTTCTCCTATGTCAGGGGTCCTCAAACTACGGCCCGTGGGCCACATGCGGCCTGCCAGCAGGGGCGTATTTTCCGCGAGGAAGGGACACGGAAGTACAGGGGTGGGCAGGGGGCTGCTAAATCTTACCTGGCTCTGGTCCCAGCCCCACGACAATCCAGTCCAGGAAGCGCTGCTCCTTCATTCACTCCCTCACTCCTGCCGCTCTGCTCTGCCTCACCAGTGATTGGGCGCCAGAACTGTAGCTCAGGAAAGGCACACAGGCGGCCAATCATCTGCGAGGAGGCGGAGCCAAGCGGCCCCGCGAACATCGAGTGAGGGAGAGGCTGGAGTGAAGGAGTACAACTGACAGGTAAGTGTGCCCTGCTGATGGTGCTGCTGCAACTGGGTGTTCTGGCTGCAGCAGGGGTCAGCAAGTGTCATTGGTGTCAGTGGGAGGAATAGTGCCCTAACGATGGGGCATTATTCCTCCCGCTGACGCCAACGACGGGGCACTGTTCCTCCCCCCCGCTGACGCCAACGACAGGGCACTGTTCCTCCCCCCCGCTGACGCCAACGACGGGGCACTGTTCCTCCCCCCCGCTGACGCCAACGACGGGGCACTGTTCCTCCCCCCCGCTGACGCCAACGACGGGGCACTGTTCCTCCCCCCCCGCTGACGCCAACGACGGGGCACTGTTCCTCCCCCCCCGCTGACGCCAACGACGGGGCACTGTTCCTCCCCCCCCGCTGACGCCAACGACGGGGCACTGTTCCTCCCCCCCGCTGACGCCAACGACGGGGCGCGTTCCTCCCCCCCGCTGACGCCAACGACGGGGCACTATTTTGCTTCATAAGACACACTTGGGGGGGGGGGGGGGAGAATGTCTGTGCGTCTTATGGAGTGGCCGGCCCAGTATTCCCACCGCCGTTGTATGTCTGCAGTCTCTGGTAATCTCCTGTACTGTGTCCACATTTGTTCATGTTTTTGTTTTTTTTTTTAAACTATAGTCTGGCCCTCCAGCGGTTTAAGGGACAGTGAACTGGCCCCCTGTTTAAAAAGTTTGAGGACCCCTGCCCTATGTGATGGGGGAAAAAAAAAAGGATAACGCCCGTTAATGTGACCCTTGCTAACTCTCATCCTATTCCATTTTAACCTCTAACATGGTCCACCAATTGTTTATCTGCTTCTGAGCTCTACTTGTGAAGATTTAAATACATCTCTGCCTGTATGCATATTTCTCCTTAATTGGATCATGTTTGTACTTTTTCATTGCCTGTTATCTCTGTAACACCCACTTGTTGTTCACGTTTTATGTGTAGAACTTTTTTGGTTCGATGTTGTTTTGGAATAAAGTATTTCAGCAAGAAAAAAAAAAAAAGTTAAAACGGTTTTTCTAATTGAGAAAAAAATTGTTACACCCAAGCACATAACATTCCCAATACCCCCCCCCGCAAAAAAAAATTGATCTCCCCCCCACATATACACAGGTATCAATGTAAACAAACACGTTGGGGCGTCTACTCGTGAAAACATCGAATGTGGTACACATGTTATATATCGCCGCACACGCCGGAGTGAGATGTTCTAGCACAAGACCTCCTCCGTAACCCTAAAATGATGACCTATATTGGCTTTTGAAGATTCACCTATAGGAAATATAGGGTACTGAAGTTTGTCGCCATTTCATAGCCGCACACAAATTCAAGGTTTGGCATATTGGGTATCTATTTACTCAGCTCAATCTCGTCTTTTATATTTTACCAAAAAATGTGGGTCATTTATTGAGTTTGTTTGCACTAAAATTTACTTTAGTGTGTTTTTTACTGGAATTTGCAGTAATATCCGGTAACATAAAAGATTGGAACTATCACTATTTTATTCTCTAGATGTCTGCTTTCAGAAAATATATAAGTGTGTGTGTGGGGTGGGGTGGGTCTGTGTAATCTTTAGGCCTGAAATAATTTTTTAAATGTGTGCAAAAAATGCAAAGACCGCTCTGGTAGCGAAAGGGCTAAACCTCGAAGAAGGTGTGTGTATGAGAGATTCCTCGGTAGAAAAAATGTCTTCACTTTTTTTATTCTTTGGTTTTGCCAGATGGTAAAGGAAACTATATTAGAAACCTCTAACATAAAACTTTAAGTTCAAGATTTTTCTTCATATTTTAAATCTGTTTAACCACTTCCATACAGGGCACTTTTTACTCCTTTTCTGCCCAGGCCAATTTTCAGGTTTCAGCGCTGTCACACTTGGAATGACAATTGCGCGGTCGCACAACACTGTACACAAACTAAAATGTAATCATTTTCTTCACACAACTAGAGCTTTCTTTTGGTGGCGTTTAATCATCAGTGGGGTTTTTATTTTTTGCTAAATAACAAAAAAACCCGAAAATTGTGGGAAAAAAACACGTTTTCCTTTACAAAAAAGTTTTGCAAATAAATAATTGTTCATAAATTTAGGCCAATATGTATTCTGCTACATTTCTTTGGTGAAAATAACCCAAATTAGTATTTATTATTTAGTCTGTTCACAAACTATGGGGTATATATGAAAATGGATCAATCCTGAAGTACTGTCAGCCAGTCTAATTTCTTGAGGTCCAAGAATATCAGAACAGTACAGCTATCCCCCAAATGACCGCTTTTTGCAAAGTAGACAGTCCAACGTATTTCATAAGAGGCATGGTGAGTTTTTTTGTCATTTTTTGGAAAACGGAGAAATTTAAAAAAATGATTTTATTTTTATCTTTTTTTACATACTGTCACCAGTGCAGTACAGCATCATCATATAACACGCATGGTGGTGATCAGGGACACTGACTGGTGACAGTACGAAGAAAAAAAATTGAAGAAAAAAAAATTTATAATTTGATACTTTTTTTTCTCTTTTTGTAAGATTTTGTTTTTATATTGCACTATGGCCAAATTTAGTATAATGTTACCATAGTAACATTGTACTACTTTGGGCAAGTGATCAGTTTTTTTTTTTTTTTTACTTTACACAATTTACTTATAGCAAAGACTTTGCTATAAGCATGCATTTATCTGAATTACTGGGCGTTTTAACAATGCTGGTAACGTTAGCTGCGTAAAGTAACATTAAAAACGTGAATTTTTTTAGTGTTTTTGCATTTGTGTTTAGCGGCGTTTTTTTGCGTTTGCATTTTTTAGTGGTTATTTTTACCCCTCAATTTTTTATTTTTTTTGCTTTTGAAAAACAATTTCCAAAACCGCTAGTTTGCTGCGATTTTACCGTGTAAAAAACATAAGAAAACCACTATTTCTCCTTTTTTTTTTTTCCAGCCAAGAAACGCCCCTGCCAAAATAACGCTGATTGCAGTCTGTGTGCATGGTCACAGATTGTAATCAGCTTTTTTTGGCAGGGGTATTTTTTAGTTAACTCTGCAAATGCGGTGCGTTTCATGCACCCGCATTGTAATTGCATGGCGTTCCTGCGATCTTGTGGGAAACAGATCGCAAATTGCAATGCGATTGCTAGAAATCGCATCACATGGGTGAGAACATCTTTTTGGTGCGGATGTAATGCGATTTGAGCCATACAAATTGTATGGCTCAAATCGTACCACACAAACTTTGCATGTTATTCGATGCGCTTCCTGTGCGAATTACATGTAGTTTCCGCACCGCACAGTGTGAACTTAGTCTAAAACAAGCCAGTACCAAATAAGCTCATTTTTTTCCGCCGTTGATGTACATCTTGCTTCTTTTAATTCTGAGCACCATGTTACCACCAAGCGAATAACATATTCCTTTGTGCTTACCCCCATGTATTGGAGAAGTAGAGTGTATTTTAAAGCATTGTTACCGAATTACATACAAAAGGAACAGTCTTTTTTTTTCCCATGCAGCATGTTGCCCTGGTTGCAACATTTTTTTTATAGCTGCTGCGCATTTGCATGCCATTTTTGCCAAGAGAATGCATAAAGCACGTTTTTTGTCTGCCAGCTTTCTGCTGTTCTAGAGACAGTCACAGTTGAAGTCAGAGGCCAGTGCCTGGGTCATCACAGCTTTTTTCCCAGACCTGCTAATGCATTCTTATTCTCTCGATGTAAATCAGGGGATCCATCCTTTTTTCTTAAGTTGCTTTATATTTGAAGAAAAAAAACATGATGGTGTGACGATCGCGGGGTCAGTCCCCTGCCCCTCTCAAAAAAAACTTGTGACCGAAGTACTAGCCAATCTAAAACCGCGATGTCACGTACGTAACAATGCCACACCCCAGCTGCACCCTGCACAGTGATTTTCCAGCTAATGGACCACAATCGATGTACCGGCAGCCAGAGCGCGATTGTTACTGGGTCATATTAATGACGCAATTAACCCTTCACACTGCCACCACCTCCTTTTTGTACAGAGAAAGAGGAAATCGGCAATATCAGCAATAACACTAGGATGATTGTGTAATCGTCTGGATACTACTGTCACCGCAGACAGGCTATACAAAGGGTTAAACACACATAGTTGCGCTCTTCAGCGGCAGGAATTTGTAAGTTGCATTAAGGAGCTTTAGAAACGGGTCAACACTTTTTCAGAAAGTAAGATTTATTACCTAAAGGTCAAAAGGGTGCAATAAAAATATTTACAAAAAAAAAGCTGTAACCAATATATATATAAATATAGAGCGCAATAACACAGCAAAGAGGTAACAGAAGTTTAGAGAGGTAGAGTACTTGCCAAAAGTCCTGGGTTAAGCAGATCAAGTTTCAGAGCAAAAGGGCACCGTCTCCCAAGTTGGTTCTGATGTTAAAAGGGAGAATGCTTCAACTTCCACTCTTAGGCCTGACAGCCTATTTTGTGGTCCCCAGCAGGGGGTGTCTCTGAAGCCAAGGACCGATGCCTCATTTGGGGAGGGATTGTCTGGGCGGAGAGCCAAACTAGAACCAAAATCTCATATTTTGGCTCATAACTTTTCCTAGGCACAAGTACCATTTCACCCGCGGGTAGATTAATATGCAGACGCATCTGCGGAACGGTTACATATGAAATATGAAATACATACTTTAAGGGTTCAAGAGATGTAATTTTCTGCTTTCCTATATATTCCAGCCAAGGAGAGTGACATATCAAACTGTTTGTCTTCTCGTGGCCAATCTGAAGATATGCCTGGTTTTTATGCAAGTCTCTCATATTCCAAGATATGAGACATAGGGGAAAAATGGATTTTAAAAGTGTTTATCTAGTTTCTTATTCCTCTGAAATGTCTTTGAACTCAGGGGAAGGCTTGGGTTATCTTTTTACGAGGTGCCAGATTGCACAGGTTCTTTAGACAGCGAGGCCCCTGCTCCCTTGGGGGTTTTATAGCTCGGGGCTCCTTGCTGGGCTCTGGCCTCCTGTGACACTTCCAACACACACACTGACCAAATGTCACTGTAACTCTCAGAGAGGGAGGGGGATGATCCAAGAGGGGGAGAAGGATCTACAAGATGGAGGGTTTGGCGCAAAATGGTTGAACCGCGTCCATCTCTGTGGGCATGATTGCTACAGAAGGGACTTTACTGGTACAATCAGTGGACAAACTTGTGTTTATACATTTACTGTACATGTTTATTGAAATATATCTTTCAATAACATTGTATGAAAACAATACTTGGCTAATCAACCCAAATCATAATAGCATATTGTTCTATGGCATAAGTATCCTCCAAAGGTCGCCGCGTTTCACTTATTAGCTTCTTCAGGACCCTAGAATTGGAGGCGAAGAGATCAAATGCCTTAGCTGTAAGATGTACATATATAGATCTAAACCATTAATCATATAATAATATCTGAAAAACACCATAAACCTTAACAGATCATTCTCCGCGAACTCACATGTCAACATAAATGGTGATGCGGAACAGCAGCACTCACACCGAAAGACAAGAAAATGGTCTCAAGTGAGCATTCATTTCCACAGCCCCTCCCCTTTGTCCCCAATCAATGGAGTCTTTTTCAAAGGAGCAAAGGAAACCGTCCCAAAAAGAAGGGGGATAGAACAAAGAAAGAAGGGAAAAAAAAAAAGAAAAGGGGGGATAATAAATCCCAAACATAATCAAAAGTCGGTCACCCACTTACTCAAGAGACAAGTAGCAGATACAGTATATTCATATGTGGATTTATGCATATAAAGTATTTTCCATGGATACGTTCCAAGATGTAATCAGTATAGGAGTGTCCACATGCCAAAAATAGCAAAAGAACCCAGCAAGCCTTTCCCTGACACCTCCCTAATCCTCAAAATATGGCAAGAGGTGCATGGAGAATCCAAAACTGGACCTTGGTATTGTGTAGTACAGATCCGCTCCCTTTAAATGACCATACTATATATCTTATATATTAATACACAGTCTTCTGAATCATTGGCTCCTGTAATCAAACAACGAAAGCCATGCTCAATAATCCCCCAATAACTACTCTGTCCATCATTTCAATCATTATGTCTCGTACCTGTAAGTCACTGCATAACATCATCTGCCCTCCGTGTATGCTGCACAAATAGCGCCAAAAGCGGCATGCGGCGAAGCGCCTAAATAGTGTCATCAGCCGGAGACTTGCCTCACCTCCGCCCTGATCAGCCGCTGGGGGGAAACCCGAGCGGTATCGCTCATGTGTCCCTACAATCGCACATCACTTCCCCCCCTGACAAAAGAATGGGTGGAAGTGCAGCACATCCACAATAAAAGCGCACATAGCGCGTGTGCGGCATCCTCAATCCACAGCACAGCCCCACAGCCTTATCACCTATAGCAAATAGCATTAAACAGCACAAGAACAGCAATAAACAGTGGTAAAACAGAGAAATGCCCAGCAACCACCGCCTCGGGAGACCCTGGACTATAAAAGTCCAGTCTCCCAGATATTATCCATTGCCAGCAGCCCATGTTGCTCAGAAAGAGGGGAGACAAATATAGTTATATTCCCCATATGCCCACATACACTCCATCCATGATGGAGGCAATAAAAGAGCAGAGGGTATAAGCACCCGCTCAAGCCAATCCAGTAAATACCACAGCATGCACGCCACCATTACATGACACATGTTAGAACAATGCAAAGAGCAATATAATACATACAAACATAAAAATAAAGCCACGTGCAAACCCATCATATACTTGACGTATAACACCAGCACAAATAGCATAGCTACATCAATCCCATAATGTAAAGGCCTGAGAAGTCATTGTCTATTCCCCACTAGTCAAAGTGGTCCTACTCTTCCACTTCTTACAGAAAAGGTGTATAACCTCATAAAGATCTGGAGGGGAAGTTGCATGTAAAGTATAAATTCAGCTCGCATCCTTCTTTAGCATTTTTTGGTCAATGTTTCCTACCCGAGGGTCCTCAAATACCCTTTCTAGGGCTGCAAGGTGTATCCGCTCTGTATTATGATAATGTTTCAGAGCATTAGGTCTCTGGGTGTGTTAAGAAAATTTCTTGTAATCTAATAAATGTGATCATGTGTTCTTTTCCAAAAATTTCTAATGGTTTTGCCAACATAAAAGGCACCACATTTATATTATTATATTATACAGTATTTATAAAGCGCCAATAGTTCGCTCAGCGCTGTACATTAGAGGGTGACAGAACATGTGACAGAACAATACCAATACAATGCAAAACATGAGGGGATTGAGGGCCCTGCTCTTTCGAGCTTACAACATTTATATAGCCTAATATTAACCACACCCTTAGTTTGGCAGTCTACAAATTGCCTAATTGTATGTATCAACCAAATATCTAGCCGCTGGATTGCTTTTAAAAGTAGCAGGAGGGGACTTCTCCCTACAGCAGTCTCCTCCTAAACACAGTAATTGCTGGGTCAAGCTGAGGGTGTCCTCCCTTCCCCGGCCTCCTCCACACCAGGATAGCCCTGCCCTCCCAGGCATCATCGCCAGATCGAGCTCAAGCCGATGCCCCCACCCCCCCGCTGCCGACCCCTCCACACAGTCATTGCCTGTGTAGCAAAAAGATCTATTATCCACCAGATCAAACTGAGGGCACTTGCGCCACCTCCTCCACACCAGTACAGTCACCCCCGCCCCCACCTGATCAATCACGTTCAGGGCACAAGTTACACTGATCAACCGGGATACCACTGACTCCTCTTCATATAGATTCACATTATGCACAGCACGGTGGCAGGCTGGCGGATGACTTAAAGAATAGTGACAAGGTGGATTTGAAAAGAGGAAGCAGTAAGTGAAATATGTACGCTTGAGTTGCCACCTCATCCCTTTAAAACCAACACATATAAATTACACAGGTTCTGTGGCTGCTTGGGGTGGTAATTAAACTCAGTTCCTTATCAAATTAGCCCCATATTCTGTGTAATTAATGTGTCAGATTTAAAGGGTGATGTGGGAACCAAAGCTCCTGCCATCTATCTGCTTGACACATTCTCACTTATTTGTGATTCTTATTCCCCCTGTTTTTCATTGCTTCTCCCCCATCTGACCTGCAGCACCACAAACAAGTCTGGGAGAAGAGGAGCTGGATCTGCTGGCCTCTGTGCAGACCAGCATCGCCCCCAGGCTTCCATTTCTCTAGCCCATGTGCCCGGGCTTCTCCTTTACTGATTGGCTCAACTGCAGCCCACTCATCCCTCTAGCCACTTTACCGACTGACCACCTCAGCATGCTAATGTTCTCTAGCAGCGGAGGACGATGATTGACTGAGAAGGGGAAAGATAAGGTGGCGTGCAAGGACATGCCAGGGTTGCCCAGTGTATGACTAAACATTAGATCTAATTGTTAGAATGGACCCTGGGGTCCCGTGTGCTGTATACTGTTGGGGCAACTAGTGCAGCTCTGGAGAAGAGCTCTACTGCCCTTACAGACAATTGTGTATGCACCCCCACATGTTCCCATTCACCATGTACGAGCACCTGTCATTTGTCTGCCCTGCTAGAACTACCCTGATGTGAAGGCAGGAGATTACCCTACAAAGAGGAGCTGATGAACCCCTCTTATGTTATCAGATCACAATGCAACATCTAATATGGCACTCACCATGAGAGCTATAGTGACCAATTGTTAGTTCCTCCATGATCAGTCGTTACTCTTGTAAAAGCAATCCGAGCAGCTAACTATCCACTGGATTGCTTTTACAAGCAGTGGGAGGGGACGTTCCACCCCACCCCCAGCCACCTTCCCATGCAGATGCACTAAACTCCCCCCCACTCTGCCTGCACAGCTGCGTAATTCATTCACAGAGATCTAAGTATGTGAAAACTACAAGTACTGACAGCCTTTGCAGCTGTTGGCTTGTAGTTCTTAATTTGCCAGGGTGCTGTTGAGTTCTCTAGGTAGTTCATTGATCTTCCTTTCATTGTGTAACTGCCTGCCCGTATTGGAGGTGCCAGCAGACAGCTACACAGTCTGCAGTACCATGGAATCACACCCAGAATCTGCTGGTTGTGGGCACAATACTCTACAGGCTCCTAACAGAGAAAAAAAAGCCTATTTTTTTTTACCTCAAAACAAATGTGCATTTATTCATTTTTTTTTTTTTTTTTATTATAAAGGAATCTTATTCTTTAATGGAGTGGACACCAGAGCTTGATTTGGCTGCTCAGCATGCGCTTGTTGTTTATTTATTTAAGGTACTTATATAGCGCTGTCAATTTATGCAGCGCTTTACATATATATTGTACATTCACATCAGTCCCTAACCCTCAAGGGGCGTACAATCTAAGGTCTTTAACTTATATTCATACATACACATATTAGGATATTTAAACAGGATACAATTAACCTACCAGCATGTCTTTGGAGTGTGGGAGGAAACCGGAGTATCCGGAGGAAACCCACGCAGGCACAGGGAGAACATGCAAACTCCAGACAGGTGGTGCCATGGCTGGGATTCGAACCAACGACCCTAGTACTGCCAGGTGGAAGTGCTAACCATTTAGCCACTGTGCTGCCCATTATAAGCACCCAAGTGCTTCTGTGTGCGAGGGAAACCTGAAGGAATAAAAGTTAAAAATTTTTTTTTCCTCATTGGGCCAGCACCTCATTTACTAGCTCAGCAGATGCACTTCTGCTGAGCATTGAGAGCTTGACACTCCCCTTTCCTGACGAGCACCCAATCGGAGCTCATCACACTGCAAAGTCTCTCCCTTCCTTACTAGTCCCCAGGTGTGGTGCTGGAAACAGGCAGGGAGGTGAGTAGGAGATAGACAGCGCAATGTTAATTCAATTCCCGGCAATTTTACACCTTCCTGCCCAGGCCAGTTTTCAGGTTTCAGCGCTCTCACAATTTGAATGACATTTGCGCGGTCATACAACATTGTACCCAAACTAAAATGTTATCATTTTCTTCACACAACTAGAGCTTTCTTTTGGTGGTATTTAATCACCACTGGGGTTTTTATTTTTTGTTAATTTAACAAAAAAAGACCAAAAATTTTGAAAAAAACAAGTTTTTCTTTGTTTCTGTTATAAAAGTTTGCAAATAAATAATTGTTCTTTATAAATTTAGGCCGAGATGTATTCTACTACGTCTTTGGTGAAAATAACCCAAATTAGGATGTATTTTTTAGTTTGTAGGAAAGTTAGAGTTCACATACTATGGTATATATCTGAATATTGATCAGTCCTGAAGTACTGACAGCCAATCTAATTTCTTGAGGTCCAAGCATGTTAGAACAGTACAGATATCCCCATAATGACCCCTTTTTGCAAAGTAGACAGTCCGACGTACTTCATAAGAGGCATGGCGAGTTTTTTGAAGTTGTATTTTTTTTTTGTCATTTTTTGGAAAATGAAAAAATGAAAAAAATTATTTTCACTATTTTTTTTTTTTTTTTTAAATATGGTCACCAGTGCAGTACAGCATCGTCATGTGACTGGCATGGCGGAGATGAGGGACACTGACTGGTGACAGTATTAAAAAAAAAAAATATATATATATATATATACAGTTGCAAGAAAAAGTATGTGAACCCCTTGGGATTACGTGGAGTTTTGCATGAATTGGGCATAAAATGTGCTCTGAACGTCATCTAAGTCACAACAATAGAAGAACACAGTCTGCTGAACATAATACTACACAAACATTAGATGTTGCCATGGTTTAATTGCACATAACATGTAAACATTCACAGTGCAGGGAGGAAAAAGTATGTGAACCTTTGGACTTAATAACTGGTTGACCCTCCTTTGGCAGCAATAACCTCAACCAAACGTTTCCTGTAGTTGCAGATCAGACCTGCTCAACGATCTGGAGTAATTTTGGATCGCTCCTCTTCACAAAACTGTTTCAGTGTAGCAATATTCTTGGGATGTCTGGTGTGAATCGCTCTCTTAAGGTCATGCCACAGCATTTCAATCGGGTTGAGGTCAGGACTCTGACTGGGCCACTCCAGAAGGCGTATTCTGTGCTGTTGCAGCCATTGTTTTGTTGAATTACTTTTATGCTTTGGGTCATTGTCCTGTTGCATCACCCATCCTCTGCGGAGCTTCAGTTGGCGGACAGATGGTCGTACGTTTTCCTGCAAAATGTCTTGATAAACTCTGGAATTCATTTTCCCATCAATGACAACAATCCATCCAGGCCCTGAGGCAGCAAAGCAGCCCCAAACCATGATGCTCCCTCCGCCATGTTTCACAGTGGGGATGAGGTTTTGATGTTGGTGTGCTGTGCCTTTTTTTCTCCACACATAGTGTTGTGTGTTCTTCCCAAACAACTCAATCTTGGTTTCATCTGTCCACAGTATATTTTGCCAGTAGTGCTGTGGAACATCCAGGTGCTCTTTTGCAAACTTCAAACGTGCTGCAATATTCTTTTTGGACAGCAATGGCTTCCTCCGTGGTGTCCTCCCATGTACTCCATTCTTGTTTAATGTTTTCCTTATTGTAGATGTGTCAACAAAAATGTTAGCATGTGCCAGAGATTTCTGTAGGTCTTTACCTGACACTCTGGGATTCTTCTTTACCTCATGCAGCATTCTGCGCTGGGCTCTTGCAGTCATTTTTACAGGACGACCACGCCTAGGGAGAGTAGCAACAGTGCTAAACTTTCTCCATTTGTAGACAGTCTGTCTTACCGTGGACACATGAACATCAAGGCTTTTGGAGATACTTTTGTAACCCTTTCCAGCTTCATGCAAGTCAACAATTCTTGATCGTAGGTCTTCTGAGAGCTCTTTTCTGCGAGGCATGGTTCACATCAGACAGTGCTTCTTGAAACCAGTAAACCCAAAACAGGTGTGTGTTTTTTAAGGGCAGGACAGCTGTTAGCAACACATCCAATATCATCACACTGATTGGAGTCAAGGTTGGCTCACTCCTGGCTCCAATTACCTCTGGTAGAAGTCATTAAGCTAGGGCCTCACATACTTTTTCCTCCCTGCACTGTGAATGTTTACATGTTATGTGCAATTAAACCATGGCAACATCTAATGTTTGTGTAGTATTATGTTCAGCAGACTGTGTTCTTCTATTATTGTGACTTAGATGACGTTCAGAGCACATTTTATGCCCAATTCATGCAAAACTCCAGAAAATCCCAAGGGGTTCACATACTTTTTCTTGCAACTGTGTGTGTGTGTGTGTGTATATATATATATATATATATATATATATATATTTTTTTTTTTTAACATTTTTTAATTTTATCTTTTATTAAATTTTTCTTCTTAAGATTTTTTTTCATATTTTACTATGACCAAAGTAGTACTATGTTACCATAGTAACATTGTACTACTTTGGGGAAGTGATCAGTATTTTTTTTTTTTTTTTACACGATTTGCTTATAGCAAAGAATTACTTTGCTATAAGCAAGCATTTATCTGAATGACATCGATTCATTCAGGTTTTTTTTTTTTTTTTTGTGCTTAGCTGTGATTTGGCCACAGCTAATCAATGACATGTGCATGTGATTAGCTGTGACAACCGTCATGTGACCTGCTGTGATTGGTCACAGCAGGTCACATGGTACCGGCAATGGGGCTGATGCTCAGATCTGTCATCGGCCGTGTCCGAGGTACACGGCCGGTGACAGATTGCGCCGCTGCGCGGCTCTGCAGGAGCGCAATCTGCGCATGTGCGCGAGGACGCCATATGGCGTCCACCCGGAACACTGATGACATTTGGTTAAACACCATAAAAGTTCAATTCACCATAAAGCCCCCTTTTCATTTTTAAAATCCCCAGACAGTCCTAAAAGCACCTTTGCCTAATAAAAAAAACTTCAACCCTTCATTTTTCCATTCTGTGAAAAAAAAATTCTTTTTATCAGGACAAGTAGATTGTCATGAGAGTCAAGTAGACTGGGACCCCGATTTAGTCCATGAACATAGAAAAATAGAAACCTTGAAAAGTGATGGCAAAAAAAGACTATAGATCTCTTTTAAAGAGTATAGATCTATGCTTGTCCAAAGCATGTTTAAAGTTATTTACTGTTCACTGGCTCACTACCTCAGCTAGAAGTTCATTCCAAGCATCTACTCTTTCAGTAAAAATACTTTCTGAGATTAGTTTAGAACTTTCCTCCAATTAGTTTAAGGTCATGTCCCCTTGTTCTTGATTTTGGTTTCCTGCTGAAAACACTTCTCTCCTGAACCTTAATGTATTTAAAGGTTTCAATCATGTCTCCACTTTCCCTTCTTTCCTCCAGACTGTATATATTAAGTTCCTGACATCGCTATTGATATGCTTTACCCCCCAGACCTTTCACCATTTTTGTTACTCATCTATGGACTCGTTCTCTTTCTTTTTGCGAGTGAGGTCTCCAGAACTAAGGTCTAACTAAAGATCTATATACTGTAGGGGAATCAGAACCTCTTTGCTCCTGCTGGTTATCCTTCTAGTGTTGCATCCTAGAATTCTATTCGCTTTCCCCACTGCCTGGCCATACTGTTTTCCCATTTAGCAATCATTTGAAATAAGTACCCCCAAATCCTTTTCCTCTATAGTGCTGGCCAACACTGTACCCCCCTTATTTGTACGCTCTCAAAGGATTCTTTTTCCTTAGGTGCATTATTTTACATTTAGAAATATTGAACTGCAATTTTCTCTTCTTCTTTGACCAATCTTCTAGCAATACCAAATCAAGTTCTTTGTTACAGACACCTACTGGAATATCAACACTATTGCACATTTTTGTGCCATCACCAAAAAGACATACCTTGTCCAACAAACCTTTAGTTATATTACTTCTATATAGATTACATAGAACATGACTTAGTTCAGAGCCTTGGAATACTTCACAAATGACTGGTCTCTATTCCGAGTGAACTCCATTTACAACCACACTCTGGTATCTATCCTTTAGCCAGCTGCATATCCACTGAACCACCCAAGGGCTATGCCCTATCTTGTACAACTTTTGTGTTCGTTCATTATGTGGAACTGTATAAAATTCCTTGCTGAAATCACCTGACCTTAATCCAGTTGAGCATGCATTTCACTTGCTGAAGACAAAACTGAAGGGAAAATGCCCCAAAAACAAGCAGGAACTGAAGGCAGTTGCTGTAGAGGCCTGGCAGAGCATCACCAGGGATGAAACCCAGCGTCTGGTGATGTCTATGCATTCCAGACTTCAGGCTGTAGTTGACTGCAAAGGATTTGCAACCAAGTATTAAAAAGTTAAAGTTTGATTTATGATTATTCTGTCCCATTACTTTTGGTCCCTTAACAAGTGGGAGGCACATATGCAAACTGTTGTAATTCCTACACCGTTCACCTGATTTGGATGTAAATACCCTCAAATTAAAGCTGACAGTCTGCAGTTAAAGCACATCTTGTTCGTTTCATTTAAAATCCATTGTGGTGGTGTATAGAGCCACAAATGTTAGAATTGTTGATGTCCCAATATTTATGGACCTGACTGTAGGTAGATTCTATTTGACTCCACAATGTAGCAGTAGGTGAGGTATTAAACCATTCTCTCAGTTGTGAAAGTATCTTTACTGTATAGTAATTACTAAAGTTAATATATCCAGAGCCTCCTACTGATCTGTTTTGTAAGTGTTACATGAGCGCAGCAGGGTTTCTTTCCCTGCCATATGTATTTGTTTAATGAGGTTTGTAAGGATTTGAAGTACTAACGGGGGATAGGAATGGGGAGGGTTCTAAATAAATAAAGCAGCTAGGGAAGAATAGATATTTTAAAGGCAGCAAGCCTGCCAGCCCAGGAAAGCTCATGTTGTTGCAATGATTGCAATTCTTGCGTGGTGTATAAGATCAATCGTCTGCATCCGAGGTTTGACGAAATTTGGTGAAACCAGATTGGTCATGATGTATTAGATGAGGAAGAATATCATTCAATCTAGTCGCTATTCATTTAGCATAAATTTTCAAATCAAAGTTCAGTAAAAAGATTGGTCTGAAATTTTGTGGGGATGTAGGTTCCTTGTCTGGTTTCAGTAGTGTAATTTTGAGGGCTTGGAGCATTTCAGGGGGGAACGATGAAGAGGAAGCGGTGAAGTTGTAAATGGAGCATAGATGAGTTGTTAGAATAGAGAGGAATTGTTTGTAGTATTCCGCCGTCAGACCCCAGAGATTTGCCAATAGGGAGAGATTGAATTGTGGAGATAATTTTTTGGTGGGTGAATGGGGCATTGAGGGAATTAAGTTGCGTTTCTGATAAGGAAAGGAGTTTGATTTATTTCAAGAAAAGTGTTAATCTCAATCAGAGAGGGTTGGTGTATGGAATCATCCAATTTGATATTGTATAGTGAACTGTAATAGGAGTTAAAAGGTATCCACAATGTGCTGAGGATTAAAGATTTTGGTATTTCAAGTAGTGTCATAAAGAAATGGTATTCTGGATTTAATTATACGGCCTTTAATTTTACGAGATAGTGCTTTCCCTGCCTTATTAGAGGTGGAATAGAAGGTGGCTTGCAGCTTACGTTGCATATGTTCAAAGGAGCCAAATAGGAGAGATCAAAGTTCTTGATGCAACAATGTTAATTTTGATTTAAGAGCTTGGGTGGGCAGTGCTTTATTCTGGGTTTCAATAACTCTAATAGAGTTTAGTAGGAGATCTAAGCATTATGACTTTTCGTTTTTCTCTAGATTCCATTTGAATTAACACACCTCTAATAAATGCTTTGTGAGAGTTCCATACCACAAAGGTGTCGGGACCGAGCTTATATTGAGCAAAAATTCAGAAAGAGAATTCAAGAGCTTTGAGGCATACTCTGGATGTTGCAATAAAAAATTGTTGGCTCTTCATACAAAGGTATTTGGTTGTGAGGGGGTGTCTGTAAGCGACAATGAGATAGGGGCATGGTCCGACCATGTTATGATATGGATCTCAGACCTATGTACTTTTTGCAATAACCATTTGTCAAGTAAAATCAGATCAATTCTAGAGTAAGAATTATGACAAGGAGAGAAATGTGTAGTCATGTTTACTGGCGTGGTAACACCTCCACACATCGAATAGCTCCTTAGCATGCAGGAAGGATTGAAGACATGGGGAGTGGTGTTTTGACTTAGTAGATGAATCCATCACGTTATCTGGGACAATGTTAGTCTCCACAAACGAGTAGATGTCTTTGTATTTTCCTAGCTTGATGGATAGTTTTGGTGAGGAAGGCGGTGGGTTTCTTGTGTGCATACACATTCAGCAGAGTAGATGGAACGTTGTTAATCGTATAGATCAGAATAAGAAATCGACTATTAGGGTCAGAAACTTGGTGGTGTAACGTAAATGAAACCGAGTATTTGATCGCTATCAAGACCCCTCTTTTCTTAACAGTGAAACAGGCATTGTAAACATGGGCGAAGTTCTTATGTTGGCAATATGGTTGGGTGAACTGGAAAAATTAGTTTCTTGTACGCATAAAATATTGCATTTATGGTCATGTGCTGTTTTCCGTAATGAGTTAAGTTTTGCAAGATGGTTTAGACCTCTGGCATTTATAGACAAGAGTGAGTGGCATTATTGGTGGTGTGAATGTTCACAACAGGAGATCGAGGAGTAATTCACAGGGTGCTTAATAGCAAGATAATTTATGGCCCATGGCAGCTGTAGTTGGTATTTATGGTTTTGAAGTCTACTTCACTGATAATCTTCAAGCCAGGGAAAAAAAAAAGTTGCGTCACTGGAAAGTAGCAAGGAGCTGAGTATGAGAGTCAGTGAGGAAGTCAAGAAAGAGCAGATAACCGCAAACAATAACAGAAGTGTAAAAATTACGTAGCAGAAGCTCAGGTTGATTCAAACCAAGATGCTACAGATCAAACTGGGTGAGATTTACTTAAACAGTAACTTTGAGCCATAGGCCAGAGGGATAACAGCGTATTACAAGTGGTGGCCTCTGTGAAATCACGAACGATGTCTGCGTCTACCAGGTTGCTGTTGTCCAGGGTGATGTGAAGCATGAGGTGAGGCTGGAATGTTGGACTCTTGGGGTGGGTCCTGTGTGATTCCCCATGTATGAAGGAAGTGGAATCCTTTATGGAGGGAGTTGATAGTGTGCACATTGCCATTATGGGAGATCAGCAAGGTAGCTGGATGGCGCCATTTGTGTGGAATCTTATGATTCTGGAGAGCTTTCGTTACTGAATTCAACTGTCGTCGAAGTTGTAGAGTGTAGAGAGATCCTTAAACAGTTGGAGATCTGCAAAAGGTGCAGGCAGTGTAGTCATGGATCTAATGATAGAAACCAATTGCTGTTTTTTTTTTTTTTTTTTTTTTTCTTCAAAGAAATGTACTCATTAATACATCTCTAGGTATCGAATCAGTCAAGTGCGATGCTTTAGGAATAAGGTGGATGCGATCAATTGTAAGGTCAATAGGTGCAGCTTCAGGGAGAATGGCGGACATCAAATTGCGAGCATATGCGTGTAAATCAGATTGAGGGACGGATTCTGGGATTCCCCGTAGTTTAATGTTACGTCTGGATTTGTCCTCAAGATCCACGACTTTAGCTTCAATCCATGAATTATCTTTAACTTCTTCATACGCATCTACTAGGTCATTGATGGTTTCTGTACATTCACCCATTTTATTCTCTACAAATTGGACCCTTTCTCCCATGTTATTTAAATCAGAAGAAAATTTGTGGAAAAGAGATGAGAATTCTGAGATTAATGAGGATTGTAGGGAGAGAAGCATTTCTTTCATGATAGTCAATTACAGGCTGACCAGAGGTAGGGAAAGCTGCTATAGATGAGTGTGAAGCTGAATGGGGATGTGAACGGTTAATCTCCTGGGCTTGTGCTGATGATACTGATGCACCAGATGTAAGGGGTTCTAGCCTCATGCGGGCTTTTGCTGGGTCACAGGGATCTGGGTTGTGTGTTTGCAGCTGGCTGGGGGAGGACTGTGTATCTGTCACAACAGAAAATTCCTGCTTTGCACCTGGGAGATCAGTGTATGAGGCAGCAGTAGCAGAAGAAGCAGCGACGCCATCTTGGCTGCATTCCTGTCTATCTGCTGTGTGCAGAAAGAATTCAGTGAGCTTAGGAGGATGACGATACTACTTTCTTTTGCGGGACATCTCTGCTCCTGCTGGTCGGGTGTCACTGCAGCTAGGTAGAGGGCTGGGAGGAAGGTCAGAGGCTCTCAGTCGTGGCAATTTATCCCTCTGTGCGGTGGAGCTCAAGGCTTAGGCAGCCATCCTCGTCTTTTATCTTCATCGGCCAGTCTGCAAATTTAACACCATTTTTCTGCATGCATTAAATGTAATATAACCTTATTTTAGGGTAAAAAGATGTATGTTTCTTACATTTTTTTACCACTATACACTGGAGGGGAGTACAGTCCCTTGACTAAAAAAAAATAAATATATATTCATTCAGTCCTTATCTCTTAGGCTGTCTGGTATAGCTATACCCCCCCCCCCCCCCCACAAATTTACAATTTGGGAAAATATGCTGTAAGAACCTGGAATGTTGTATACTAATAAAATATACAGAACCAAATGTCTTCCAGCATGTCCATGTTGCATTATATCAATATAAATTCAGGCCCTCCGGTTTAATTCTGTGAGCACGGAATAGTAACTACAGTTTAACCCCCAGAAAAAAAATAACACAAATATAAAACCTCTCTGAGTGGGGGGAAAAAATCCTTCCTGATCCTCCAAGAAGCAGTTGGATATTCTCTGGATCAACTTTACCTATAAATATTAATCTTCAGTTAAATTTTGTAAGTTTAGAAGAGAATTCCGGCCTTTTTAAAAACAATATAATGAGCTGTCCAGAACCTGCTCTTGAGGGATTCTATTCCACATTTTCACAGTTCTTACTATGAAGAAGCCTTTCTGTACTTGGAGATTAAATCTCTCTTACTCCAATCGTAAAGAGTGTCCTCTTTCTGTGATGACCTTAAAAATAATGACACCAAGTTCACTATATGAACCACCTATGTATTTATACATGTTAATCATATTGCCCTTTTCTCTTCTCAAGAGAGAATAAATTATGTTCAGCGAATCCTTTTATAGCTGATCTTTTCCATTGCCTCTTTTTTGTCCTCCGCTCTTTCTTTAGTTCCCCAATGTCCTTTTTGTGAACTGATGCCCAAAACTGAGCTGCATATTCCAGATTAGGTATTACTAATGATTTTTACAGGGGCAAAATGCAGTCCAAAACCACAGCTTGGCATTGCATGCGGTTATTGAGCCAATGATCTTCCAGATCACCCTGATCCTTCTCCACCATTAAATTCTCTCAGTATGTATGATGGGTGCATATTTTTAGTCCCCAAGTGCATAACTTTACTTTTATTAACATTTAAGCCTCATATGCCACATAGTTGTCCATTTAAATAGTGCATTGAAGGTTGTCTTGTAAGGAAGAGACATCCTGTAAGTACGTTATTCCACTGCATAGCTTGGTGTTATCTGCACACACTGAGATGGTACTTCTAATCCCAGAGACTATATAATTTATTAATATGTTAAGTAAGGGTCCCAAAACCAAACCTTGGGGTGTACTGATAATAACCTTAGACCATTCAGAGTATGGATCATTAACCACTGCTCTCTGAATACGTTCTTTTAGCTAGTTTTCTATCTTCTGCAGACTGATTTTTCCAAACCTTTAGACTTTAAGCTTCTGCAAAATCTAAGTTTACTAAATCCACAGCTACTCCTTTGTCGAAGATTTTACTTACCACCTCATAAAATGAAATCAAATTTCTTTGACAAGTCTTTTATGTATCATGCTTTCTTTTCTTTAAAATGTATTTTTCTTATGTTCATTGATGGACACAGCTCTTTTATTCTCAACCATAGGGTTATTGCTTCACCTACAGGAGTAGGACACTAGGCCAAAAAAGAACACATCCCTGCCTAAACCTCCTCTCTGCTATAGGCAATTGATTTCTTTCTGCCTTGTGTGTGAGTAAAGACCTTTTGGTTTCATAGTATTTTTTTTTTTATTCTGTGGAGATCTTTAATCAACAGGCAGGCTGGGCGACTGGCTGAATAATATAGATCCAGTGATCACCCCATTCTGGCCATCGCACATGCTCAGTCCTTGCCCCATTCTGGACTAAACGGGGAGCCAGCGTGTTAAAACATCTCCCGGGGGCACATTTGACCAGACGCTTTTAGTCCGAGTCAGTGTTACCCCTGGCCTACAGCCCCCCTCTCTGTGGACAGGTGGACCTATGATGGGAGCTTTACCCACCAGCTCCATGGATTGGTAATTAAAATTGCCCCCTTCCTTCCCTCCTGTGATGCAATCCGGGGTGCAGGTACTTCCTGGGGTGGTCTGCCCCTCGGGGTCCCCTCCAGGATCTGTCTCCTACTACCCCCTTCTCCCCTTTTACTCTCTGGGACGATTTGGCATGGGGTAGGTTACCCTAGTCCTCTAGTTTCATCTTGCTCTATATCTCATGGGGTGTACCTGATGAGCCGCCAAGTTGTATGTGCCTGTGTGCTGACTTCCCTACTGGTGGCCGGGTTTGTGCAAGTCTTTTTGGCTGAGTATTGGTCCACTGACCGGATGTCTGCAACAGTCCGAGCGGACTTGCCCTTCCTGGGTTATCGTCTCTTCTGTGCTTTTTTTGGATAACCTCATCTAGAACCTTGCCAGTGGCAAGGGACTGTTCTTCCCACAACCTTATATGGGTGATGGAACTATGTTGTAAGTGTGGTCCTTCTTTGTTTGTGCTCGGTAGGCTCCCGACACAGGAGCTCCATCTCTTTCAAGGTACCTGCTGGTGGTTTCTAGTGTTCTTAGCCTCACATATCCCCGAGGCCTCTATGAAAGACCCCCCTCAGTGTGAAGGCATGTCCACCCCAATGCCTGGGTGGGAGGTAGTCCTTAAAGATGAATAAGGTCCAGGGACCTTCATACCAGTAACTACTAGATCCAGGAACAGCCTGTGTCTGGCTCCACAAAGTAATTTTTTTTTCTTGTTTTCTAGAGAAATTCCTTTTGTCCAGTGTTTCACCTCTGGTGTCTCTCTTCTGGGCTTCTTTGTGTGGAGGGGATGGGATTGGTATTCCAGGGGGAGATTGTCTCAGAGGTAGAGACAATTCAGAATCTTGATATTTTTGCTTATAAATGATTTTTTTTTTTTTTAATCTCAAATGTATATTAATTGGTTTGTGTGAAAGTTATAACATCTTCAAACTATGGTATGTACTGTATATAGTAATATTTCTTTATCGTACATCATGGGACATAGACATAATCATGATCATATGGGTTATGTGCCACCTATAGGTGAATGGACATTGACCAACCAAAAAGACCAAAAAGACAGGAGGCCCTCCCATTATATAACCCCTCCTACACAGGGTGCACACCAGTTTTTTTGCCATTGTCTTGAAAATGACTCACTTATGTCGTCCACTCTGGAGGATACTAAAGAGGTCCAGAACAGTTGTAATGGGAATCAAAGGATTGAAATCGGATCAGTTTGAATGGCTGAAGACTAAGATGGATGGTACCTGAGCCCCATTGGGATGGATGGAAGCATCCTCAGGGAATGCAGAACCCTGTGCAGTGTTTAATCTGATCAAGGTGCTTTTGGGCACGGTGCTCTTCTGGTCCAAGATTGTGGAACCCATGTAATGAGGAACCAGGTTCTTTAGGGTCTCTGATAAAGCCACTGTAGATACAAATTGGACCCCTGCTGGAGGTAGGTGTCCTGCAGTACGTTTTGTGAGCTTTAAATACACCATAGTTTCTTTTCATTTAAAAAAAAAAAGTTGTGTGGAAGCAGGTCTTGCTGGCAGCTGTAATTTGTTTCTCTAGCCACTAGGGCGAGGGCACTGGCATCTTTTTTTTTTTTTTTTTGTTAGGTCATGCTTGTGTACTGTGGCAATAGATAGGAAGCAGTGTGCACTTTTTTTCCTTTTGCCTATGAGTGCGGGGCGCACTCATAGGCAAAAGGAAAATGCAATGTCTTCTGGAAACGGCCATCGTACTAAAGGAGTGAAACCAAAGGCACACGTGAGCTGCTGGATCATTAAGAGCTCCTTCTCAGGATGCAGGGACACAGAGTGGGCTGTGACTGGGATGTGCGAGTACTTCCCTGGGGGTGAAGGTGCATGGCCAGACAAGTGCAGGGACATACTTCTTAATTGTCTGTCTGCCTTTTTTTTTTTTTTTTTTAAGGTCCTCGCTGATACCAATTACCGATATCTATTGCTGATACCTATTGCCTTGAAAGAGTGTGTGTGTGTTAGGGAGTTGAGTTGGGTGAGGGCAGCATGGAAAAGGAGGGGAGGGGGGGGGGGGCAGGGGTGTAAGTAAGAACAGTGTACAGTGGGGGTTTCTAATTATTGCTCCCACAGTTGATTTAACACCAAGCTGCTTGCTTATTGCAGATTGTCTTCCCAGCCTGGTGCAGGTCTACAATTTTGTTTCTTGTGTCCTTTAACAGCTCTTTGTTCTTCACCATAGTGGAGTTTGGAGTGTGACTGTTTGAGGTAGTGGACAGGTGTCTTTTATACTGATAACAAGTTCAAACAGGTGCCATTGATACAGGTAATGAGTGCAGGACAGAGGAACCTCTTAAAGAAGAAGGTACAGGTCTGTGAGAGCCAGAAAATCTTGCTTGTTTGTAGGTGACCAAATACGTCTTTTCTACCATAATTTGCAAACAAATTTTTTCCAAATCACCCAATGTGATTGTCTGGATTTTTTGTTTTTCATTTTCTCTCATAGTTGAGGTCTACCTATGATGCCAATTACAGGCCTCTTTCATCTTTTTAAGTGGGAGAACTTGTACAATTGGTGGCTGACTAAATACTTTTTTGTCCCACTGTAGTTGGGGGTGGGGTGGGATAGGGGTTGTGCGGTGGGAGGAATTGGGTGTTTGGGATGGAAAAGACTATGATTGCTGGGGGAGGGGGGGTAATAGAGACATTGATGGATAGCCAGAAGGGACCTCTGGAGTGTTGATTTGGAATGATAAAGGATAGGCTGAAGGGCTGGGCTGTGTATTGGTGGCTGTGGACATGTAAAGGAATGTAAGGTTGGCTAGTTATTCATTTGCAGCAGTGGATAACAGTAGGAGGCTTTAGTAGTTGAGGACAATGTTGGGAGGGATGGAGGCTGGTGTGGGTTAGCAGCTGTGAGGGTGGAGGAAGGAGCTGAAAAGACATGGGGGCAGAGTTGACAGCTGGCAGAGGGAAGGAGGAGGCAACAAGCAGAAGCAGGGCCAGTGTAAGGATTTTTCTCTCCACAGGGAAAGGTGCATTTATTGCTTTGTACTGTCTATCTCAATATGTTGTGTGTGTGATTAGGACACCACATTCTCTTTCTCCTCTGTTGCTTAGTGATTTCCCACCTGACAAGTAGAGGAGGAAGGGGACATGTCTCTGTGTACACATTCTCTATCGCATAACGTGCACTTTAAACATTAAATGTACCGTGCTTGACACATGTCTTAACCCTCTGCGGTCACCTCAGCCAACCACCCACACTGGGTGTCATACATAGAATATCTATGAAAATGGGGGGTCACACTGGGTGCCATATATACCAAGGCCACACTAGGTACCACACATATGTTGTCTATAGAGACAAGGGGCATACCTATTATGTTTATGGAAACTGGCCACGCTGGGTGTCATACCTACAGGAGCCACAGAAGGTGTTATGCACCCAACAATCCGTTTGATAGAAGGCAGAACTCTGGTCACAGGTGGGAGGTCACGGAAAAGATCAGCAAAGACTAAATTAAGAAATAAGACAAGTGCATGTGGTCACAGTGCTTGACAATAAATGGAGTTAACAGATCTTACATCAGATGGAGTACTGTTCCTCAGCTCCAGGTGAATCCATTTGTTTTTCACATCCATCTTCTTCCTGGTCACTGTGTCTACAGATCTGTAATAAATGTTTCTCCACCCTCCACTCAGTCTGGAAAATATGCTGGCAGGATGAGGGTGGGAGGGGAGGCTGCACAGTGCTCTGCTTGTTAAAAAAAATTAAGCAAAAAGAGCAGCAGCTTGAGGTGGTGTAGAGGGAGAGAAGAGTGTGCGTGCTCTGTGTATAGGAAACTTTGGAAGCCAATGACACCAAACACTAAGCAGCCAGCAAGGAGGGGAAGCAGAATCCTGCTGACAGCTGAAATGTCGTCAGTTGTTAAGGAGCGGTGCTGCCTTGCCCTTAAAAACTGATAATTGCCTGCATTCTTTTGTTTTCATTTCAGCTGTCAGTGGGGGAACGCTGACAACTGAAAAATCTGATGAAGGTATTCATTCCTAGTATCGGAGTACTTGCGCAAGTACAGATACTTGTGCAAATGCTTAGTATCAGCACTAATACCAGTATCGGTATCCGTGCAACGCTAGTCATTACTTTACTGTAGTAATCCTGGGAATTGTTTCACTGCTTCTTGGTAGCACAGTTTTTTTGTGAGAACATGTCTTTCAGAAAGGGGGGGGGGGGGGCGTCACAGCAGGAAAGGTCGCAAGAGCACTGCTGTCAGGTCATGAGGTCCATAGTCCTGTGTTCCGCTGTGTTAAGGCTACATTCACACTAGCATTGTGTGCAGGCGACAGAGAGGCGTTTGGGAAGCGTTTTTACCGCTTCCCAAATGCCTCTGCCAATTCTGCACTTTACGGCACATGGTGCTGTTCTAACGGGAGCGTTTGCGTCATGTCGCGGCAAAATGGACGCCTCTGGTCGAGTCAGGAGGCGTTGAAGCCTCCTATTCTAGTCTATGGTGCCGCTCCGCAAATGCCCAGCCGGCGTTTGCGGTGCGGTTGCGGGGTGTTTGCGGAGCGGTAACACCATTCAAACTGCATTATAGGCATTTGTGGGGTGTTTTTAACGCTCGGCAAAAGCCTAGTAACCGCCGCTAAACCGCGCATGCAGCATTTGAGGAGCATTTGCCGAGCATTAAAAAACGCTCCGCAAACGCCGGACCAACGCTTGTCAAACGCTATAGGGGCGTTTGGCAAGCATTGGTAAAACAGCCAAGTGTGAACGAGCCCTTACTTTCTCTGAAAGACCAGAGGCGGCAGACCAATCTGAGCCACTGCGCTTGTCTGGGATTGTGGATACTACTAGCGCATCCGCTTCAGCATCCATCACGAAGGAGGATTTGACGGCAGTGTTAGTAGGATTGGAAGGCAAAATCACTGGTATAATTGCCTCTGTAACTAGAAAAAAAGTTGAACAATCGCCTTGTTTTAGAGCTGTAATGGGTGGATCCTGAGGTTGAGGAAGATGTTGATGAGTTGGAAGAAAGTTAAGCAGTATATTCTGGTTCTGAGGAGTGGTCTGAGGAAGGGCAGGAAATGTCTGCTTCACAGTCTCTCCAAGGCTGATCGTTCAGTCCCTTACAGAAATGGTGTTCTCTGGGTACACTGCAGAGCTCTCAAGTCTTTGCTTTACACCCGCTCCTGAAACAGGTGGTTTATGCAGACTTTGATCACCCAGAAAGGGTATATGTTCCACCCAAAAGATTTTCCTTCCTTTATCTCATGGAGGAGATGTTTGTTTAAATAGAAAAAAAAATGTAGCAGGCAAGCAATGGACGCAACTGTTTCTTCCCTGAAAGAAAATGTAACTTGTCCGGTGAAGAGTGTTCAGATGTTTAAGGAACCAGATGATGAGGAGTTGAAATCTCCACTGAAGGCTTCCTTTTCTTTAGCTGGGTCTGCCACACAGTCAGTTGACAGTTGGCATTTGCCAAAGTCTGAAGAACTACGTCAAGCGGTTAGTAAAGACAGCTCCAGGTCAGGGGCAGGAGAGTGCTGAGGATTTTGCAAATTTGTCCTATGCCTTATGTTTTGCTGTGGGTGCTCTTTAGGATTCAGTCCAGCAAATTTAAGCATGGCGCAAGTGTCTGGGCACATTTATTGAATTTTGCAGTTAAAAAGTTAATCGGTTGAGCTGTCTTGTAAAAAGTTGCTGGCAGGTTTTCTGCTTCATGGGTAACAATTGTTTGGCGAGAATTTGGATAAGTATGTTCAGAATATCTCAGGTGGAAAGAGTTCCCTCCATCCTTCTATTCAAGAGGAAAAGTAAGCATCTGACCTATAAAGGGTCTGGGACTTCAGCAGCTAGTTCCTCATCTTTCAAACAATCATTTTTGTTGCCCGCAGGCATCTGGGTCTAGATCTAGAGGCAAGTTGCAAGGCCAAGGGAAGAGGAAGCCCAGGATACAAAAGTCCTCTAAAGCAGATTCAAAATTCTCTTCCTTATGAATGGGTTCCCCCACTCGTGCAGGTGGAAGGAAGGCTTCTGGGATATTGAAATGTCTTGGAATTAGGTGGTCCTGGACAAATGGGTCATTTCCACGGTTTCACAGGGGCACAAAATCGAATTTTGGGCATTCCCCCTCCTCTAGTTTAAGGCAAATGTACCCACAAATCCGCTAACAGGAAACTCATTTCAGGCACTCGACCAGCTGTTATTTCAAGGATTAACTGTGGAAGTGCCATTGAGTGGTAAGTTCAGGGGTTTCTACTCCATCCTGTTCACGGTCCCAAAACCAAATAGAGACATGAGACCAATCTTAGATCTCAAGGCATTAACAAATTCCTATGCGTTCGTCTATTTTGGATGGAGTTAGTCCAATCAGTGGTTGCCTCTGTGAGAGGGGGATTTTCTAGCTTTCATAAACATCAAGTATGCATACCTTCATATTTCAATTTTCCAGCCTCATCAAAGGTTTTGCAGTAGAAAATCACCATTTTCAGTTTGTAGCACTGCCTTTGGGCTGGCTACAGCCTCCCTGAATGTTCACAAAGGTCCCAGCCCTGGTGCTGGGCTTGCGGAGAACACAGGGGGTGTAAGGCTTAGGATACCTGGACGATCTTTTGTTCCAAGTTATAGGCAGAAGGTGGCTCTCGCAGTGCATACAATAGAATGCCTGGGCTGGGTTCTTAACTTCAAGAAGTCAACGCTGGAGCTGTGCAAAGCCTTGAGTATTTGGGCCTGTTGCTAGAGCAGGCAGTCAGGCAAAGGTGTTTCTGCCTTCAGAAAAAAAGCTGATCTCTGAGAGATCGGGTACTGAATATAAAAAGTAAAATGTATCCTTTTAATATGTCTCTGCATGAGGTTGCTGGGGAACATGGTATCTACATTCGAAGCAGTTCCCCTATTACTGCAGAGTTTAAATTGGTGGTGATTGCTCAGAATCTGGAAGTCTTTCCTTCCAATGTTTTGGAAGATAAAGATAAAGATGGCTGCAGTTCGGGGAACTTTGTCTCTGCAGGAGAGTATACTGCCCATCAATCTCTTGGAACTGTGGACCGTGCACCTTGCTCTGGATTATTGGACAAACCAGTTGCATGGGTTTCCAATCAGGATTCAGTTTGACAAAGCCACAGCGGTGGCGTATATCAACCACCAGGTTGGCACCAGGAGTCATGCAGCTCGGCCAGAGGGTAACCACATTTTGGCTTGTGCAGAACTGTCATCAGTACACATTTGGGGGGTAGAGAACTGGCAGGCGGATTTTGTCACTCATTCGCAATGAATACCAGCGGAGTGGGCCCTGCACCATGGGGTTTTCAGGGCAATCTGTCAGTGTTGGGGGACTCCGGAAGTAGATCTTTTGGCATCCACGTTACAAAACAAATTGGACAAATTTGTGTCCAGGACTATAGACCCACCAGCGACAGGGGTAGATGCCCTGGTAACACCCTGAAGCCAGTTCTCCTTAATCTACTCCTCCAGCCTCCCCCCCCCCCCCCCCACCCCAGTTCAACTACTGCCATGTCGTTTGCTCAGGATTCAGGAGGAGGTGACACCAATAATGGTAGTCCCGGTCTAGTCCAGGAAGGCATGGTTTGCTCACAGTGAATCTGGCATTGGAAGGTCCTTGGACTCTTCTGGTCTGGTTTGTCTCAGGCTCCAATATTTTTATATAATCTTTATTTAATAAAAAAAAAAAATAGCGTACAGTAACATGCACAGAAACAAACCATCAAGGTGAGTCTCACATAGCTGAAGAAGATACACTGGCATCAGTACACACAATCAATCGTTGATGGAATCTATGCCTGAAAGATGCCATTTGGGTGTCGCAATGAGAATGTCAGTCCGAGGTGCACACAATGTTGACATGGAGACAGAAAAAAACATGCAGTGCATCCAGAAAGTATTCACAGCGCTTAACTTTTGCCACATTTTATGTTACAGCCTTCTTTCAAAATGGTTTAAATTAATTTTTTCCCTCAGCATTCTACAAACAATACCCCATAATGACAACGTGAAAGAAGTTCGTTATGAAATCTTTGCAATTTATTAAAAATAAAAAACGAAAAAAAAAACATGTACATAAGTATTCACAGCCTTTGCCATGACACTCAAAATTGAGCTCTGGTGCATCCTGTTCCCACTGATCATCCTTGAGATGTTTCCACAACTTGATTGGAGTCGACCTTTGGGAAATTCAGTTGATTGGACATGATTAGGAAAGGCATAAACCTGTCTATATAAGGTCCCACAGTTAACAGTGCATGTCAGAGCACAAACCAAGCCATGAAATCTAAGGAATTGTCCGTAGACAAGATTGTATCAAGGCAGAGATCTGGGGAAGGGTACAGAATTTCTGCAGGTTTGAAGGTCCCAATGAGCACAATGGCCTCCATCATCCATAAATGGAAGAAGTTTGGAACCACCAGGAATCTTACTAGAGCAGGCTGCCCGGCCAAAATGAGCGATCGAGGGAGAAGGGCCTTAGCCAGGGAGGTAACCAAGCACCTGATGGTCACTCTGAAAGAGCTCCAGCATTTCTCTGTGGAGAGAGATGAACCTTCCAGAAGAACAACCATCAGCACTCCACAAATCAGGCCTGTATGGTAGAGTGGGCAGATAGAAGCCACTTCTCAGTAAAAGGCAAATGGCAGCCCACCTGGAGTTTGCCAAAAGACACCTGAGGGTCTCTGACCATGAGAAACAAAACTATGGTCTGATGAAGTAAAGATTGAACTCTTTGGCCTGCATGCCAAGTGTTATATCTGGAGGAAACCAGGCACCACTCACCACCTGGCCAATACCATCCCTACAGTGAAGCATGGTGTTGGAAGCATCATGATGTGGGGATGTTTTTCAGTGGCAGGAACTGGGAGACTAGTCAGTATCGAAGGAAATATGATTGCAGCAATGTACAGAGGCATCCTTGATGGAAACCTGTTCCAGAGCGCTCTGGACTTTAGACTGTCAACGGTTCATCTTTCAACAGGACAATGACCCTAAGCACACAGCCCACATAACAAAGGAGTGGCTACGGGCCAACTCTGTGAATGTCCTGGAGTGGCCCAGCCAGAGCCCAGACTTGAACCCGATTGAACATCTCTGGAGAGATCTGAAAAAGGCTGTGCACCAACGCTCCCCATCCAACCTGATGGAGCTTGAGAAGTACCGCAAAGAAGAATGGGAGCAATTGCCAAAAAAATAGGTGTGCCAAGCTTGTAGCATCATACTCAAAACGACTTGAGGTTGTAATTGATGCTAAAGGTGCTCCAACAAAATATTGAGCAAGGCTGTGAATATTTAGGTACATGTGTTTTTTTTTTTGTTTTTAATAAATTGCAAAGATTTCAAAATGAACTTCTTTTATGCTGTCATAATGGGGTATTGTTTGTAGGCTGTTGTGGAAAAAAAATGCATTTAATCCATTTTGGAATAAGGTTGTAACATAACAATGTGGCAAAAGTTAAGTAGCTGTGAATACTTCTGGATGCACTGTAAATATATATATATATATATATATATATATATATATATATGAAAAACCTAGTGGAGCTTAAAAAAACAGGAAAGTAAACAAAGGATCAAAATATACCTGGACGCAGATTCAATCTAGTCAGAACAGAGCAATGGCCGCAGATACAATCTTAGGTTATCTGTTAGCAATAGACTAAAGAGGCCCACCAAAACTGTATACAGTACATGGAATACAGGCAGTGCCCACGGAAAAGGAGACAAGAACATTAATGGCCATAAATGGTTATGCCTCAGATATTCCAGAGCTGTAATGAATCCACGTGGCCCAGATAGCGTAAAACACTTCATATTTATCCACTACTTAAGTACTATTAAGGGACAGATTTCAGCTCTATCCATTTTTTTTCCCAGGTCAATTGCTTTGCACTCGATTTTCACTTTCATGCAGGGTGTGATGCAGACAGTCCTGCCTGTCTGGCCACCCTTGTATCCATGGGACTTGAACTTGGTCTTGGCTGTGTTACAGAAGCCACCTTTTGAACCAATTAGAGAAATTCTGTTAGTCCTTTTAACTAGGAAGGTGTTTTTTTGGTTGCTATCACTTTAGCATGAAGGGTGTCAGAGCTGGTGGCTCTTTTGTGCCAGAGCTGGTGGCTTTTATGTAAGGAGTTGTTCTGGGTCTTGCATCATGATAAAGTTGTTTTCTCAATCTTTTTTGCAGAAAGTGCTTTCTAGTTTTTATTTGAATCAAGACATTGTCTTGTTGTCCTTTCCTAGTCCTCAGTCGACAGAGAAAAGATCGCTGCATACTTTGGATGTAGTTCAAGCGATCAGAATTTGCTTGCGTTTGTCGGCATAAATCAGGAAGTTGAAATCCTTTTTTTGTGCTGCCAGAAAGGGCAGGCGACATCCAAATCAACTATCATTGGATTTGCCAGTTAATCATTCTAGCATATGGTTTGAAGGGTCAAGTTCCACCCTGTCGGGTAAGAGCACACTCTACCAGGAGTGTTGGAGCTTCTTGAGCTGTTCACCATTAGGTGGCTCATTTCTGCAAGGCCACAACTTGGTCTAAAGTGCATACATTCAAATAGTTTTACCAGGTGGATATGAGAACCATGGAAGGTACTACCTTTAACCGCAGCATCTTACGAGTGGCAGAGTAGGTCCTTTTGGTTGATGGGGTGATGGTTGTTATTTGTGGCTCCTTCCCCTTGAGCATGTAGCTTTGGGACATCCCAGATGGTCATGATTATAGCCTATTCTGTGAAATGGATTTTACAGGTAAGTGGAAAAAAATCAATTTATTAATTGGTTTTCTTGGAGGTTATAACATCCACAAACTATGACAGATATATATATATATATATATATATATATATATATATATATATATATATATTATACACACTTAGGTCCATATATATTTGGACACAGGCACAATTTTCATTTTTATTGGCTCTGTAGGCCACCAGAATAACGTAAAACGAAACAGTCCAATTGTATTTGAATTGCAGACTTTCAGCTTTAATTCAAGGGGTTGAACATAAATATCAAGTACAAATTTTAGGAACTGCAGCCATTTTTATACCCAGTCCCTCCATTTTCAGGGACTCAAATGTAATTGGACAAATGAATATAATCATAAATAAAATGTTAATTTTTAATATTTTGTTGAGAATCCTTTACTGGCAATGACTGCCTGAAGTCTGGAACCCATGGACTTTACCAAAGACTGGATTTCCTCCTTTCTATTTTTTTTCCAGGCTCTAAGGCTGCGTTCACACTAGCTTTGTCAGCAGGCGTCAGACAGGCCTTTGGGAAGCATTTTTTAATGCTTCTCAAACGCCTATGAAAATTCTGCACATGGCAGCACACAGTGCTGTTCACACTGAAGCTTTAGCATCGTGGCAAAACTGACGCCTCATGTCCAATCAAAAGGAGTTGAAGCCTCCCATTCAGGTCTACACTCCTCACGCCTGGCAGGCGTTTGCGAGGCAGTTGGGAGTCGTTTGTGGAGCGTTAATACCATTTAACTTCATTATAGGCGTTTGTTGTGCATTGTTAACGCTTGGCAATCACCTATCAAACGCCTCAAAAATGGGCATAGGGCGTTTGGGGAGCGTTAAAAACGCTTCCCAAACACCTGTCAAACGCTCTAGGAGTGTTTGGCAAGAGTTAGAAATAAGTGTGAACGAGCCCTCACTGCAGCAGTCTTGATTTGTTCTTTGTGGGTCTTTTTGCCTTTTAGTTTTGCCTTCAGCAAATTAAATTCATGCTCAATTGGTTTGAGATCAGGTGATTGACTTGGTCATTGCAGAATATTCCACTTCTTTTCCTTCAAAAGCTCCTGGGTTGCTTTTGCAGTGTGTTTTGGATCATTGTCCCTCTGTACTGTGAAGCACCATCCAATCAACTTTGCAGCATTTAGCTGAATCTGGGGCGACAGTATCTCTCTAAACCCTGCAGAATTCATCTGACTTCTTCGGTCTTATGTCATATCAATAAACACCAATGACCCAGTGTCTTTGGAAGCCATGCATGCCCATGCCATCACACTGCCTCCACCATGTTTTACAGATGACGTTCATGAGCTGTTCCAAGCCTTCTTCATACTTTTTTCTTCCCATCATTCTGGTACAGGTTAATTTTAGTCTCATCCGTCCAAAGAATAATTTTCCAGAACTGGCCCGGCTTTTTAGATTTTTTTTGTCAAAGTCTAATCTGGCTTTTCTAGTCTTCAGGTTTATGAATGGTTTGCACCTTGTGGTAAATCCTCTGTATTTGCTCTCGTGAAGTCTTCTCTTGATTGTAGACTTTGACAATGATACGCCCACTTCCTGGAGAGTGTCCTTCACTTGTCTGGATGTTGTGAATGGGTTTTTCTTTACCATAGAGAGGATCCTGTGATCTTCCACCACTGTTGTCTTTCGTGGGCATCCATGCCTTTTTTATGTTAATGAGCTCACCAGTGCATTCTTCTTTCCTCGGAATGTACCAACATGTTGATTTGGCTACTCCTAATGTTGCTGCTATCTCTCTGATGGATTTGTTTAGTTTTTGAAGGCTTACAATGGCCTGTTTCACTTTCATGGACAGCTCCTTTGAACGCATGATGTAGGTTCATAGCAATAGATTACAAATGCAAATACCACACTTAGAATCAACTCCAGACCTTTTACCTGCTTAATTGAAGAAATAACTAAGGAGTAGCCCACACCTGGCCATAAAACAGCTTTTGATTCAATTGTCCAATTACTTTTGGTCCCTTGAAAAAGGGGGGATGGCTACTCTAAGAGCCGTAATTCCGAAACCTTTCAATTTGGATGTACATACCCTCAAATTAAACCTGAGAGTCTGCGCTATCAGCCCATATCCATTATATAACTATAGCTTGACTATGTTTTGGTAAATACCTGAAAAAAAAACTAAAATTGTGCCTGTGTTCAAATATATATGGACCTAACTTTTATATATACTACTAATGTCCTTGATCAGGCTGGCAATCTGACACTAATTGACTCTGGGGTGGAACGAACTGCCATTGACTTCACCAGAGACATTAATAAAGTAACTTCTTATGCAATGCAGAAAAAAAAACAATGTGCAAACCCAGCTATTACTTTCACAAGCTCTAAATGCACCTTTTAAACCAAAATCAGTGAACCTATGCATAAGGGTGTACGTGAACACAAGTGCAGATGCAGTTATTACACTATTAAGATAAATGCATTATTCATATAGGGCTTTTGATTGTCAAGTGATTAAATACAATATATAAAAAATAGTTCGGCATGTGAATAAATCAAGAAACCAGTATAAAGTTTGTTAGAGAGTCCCAGCTCCAAGTGAAAACTCTTGGTCAATCACCCATGTCTTTCCAATGGCAGTGACAAACTTAAGTGTATAAACTCATGCAAACGTGTCAACCTACACTGTGCACAAAGGAGGCTTATTGGATTTATTTGACCCTCATATTAGAGTGGTCAAAAACATAACAATGGATACTGTCAACTTCCACTTCCTCTACACATTCAGATATCCTACAATTGCATTTACCTAATTCAGAATATTCACTGGCTCTCAGTATACCAAGCATCCACGAGTAGCAAATGTAAAGCAAGGAAGCTTTCCATAGTATGAAACCTTACTTAAAAAAACTTTATTTGGCTAACAATTGTACTTACAGAAGTGTTAAAAATACAGTGCTGTACAATCAATTCACTGTCTATTCCCACATCCAAGATGGCTGCGATCACACATGCGTGCATGGTGGCATACGCCCCCCTGGCTCCTCCCAATGTGTTTCGTCAAATGGGACAAACTGCGTTGGGAGGAGCCTGGGTGTGTGACCATTTTGGATTGCCACACGAAGTTTCAAGAGCTGCGTAAGGTCTTTTTTTTTTTTTTTTTTATTTCTTTTCTACTGCTAGAGCGGTATGGATGTTTAACTTCTTTCCACAGTTGGTGGTATCATTGGGGAGTGTATATTAAATTTAAAAAACATAGCATTTGCTAAGAAATGTATTTTATATGTACAGGGATATGGAAAATGGTAGTTACATTAACCGCATGCCGCCCAGCCACTGTACATATATGGCGGCAGGGCAGCACTCACAGGCAAAACCACGTTTTAAGACGTGTGTTTTGTAAACAAATAGGGGGCGCGCGCGCAAGGCGCGCCGACGCCCTATTTGTCCCGCGGATCACCGCCGCAGATGTCAGTCGCCGGGTCACAGCCGCTCCTTAGCGGCTATGTCCCGCCGATCGGCAGCAAACAGTGACAGAGAGCACAGCTGCAGTAGCTGTGCTGTCTGTCACTTCCTTCTCAGCTTGAGGATGAGCTGATCGAAAAAGAACAGTTTCTCTTTCTCGATCAGCCTTGTCCCGCCCAGTACACACCCCTGCTCCCTAGTAAAACACTCCCCTCATTCCTATAACCCTTCCCTGCAAAATAAAGTTAACCCCTTCCTCCCCATTGCCATTAGTACAGTGTCAGTTTTTTTTTTTTTTTGCACTGATCACTGTATTAGTGTTTTTGGGATGCCAAGTCAGTACCCCCCCAATGTCAAAATGTCCGCCGCAGTCCCGCCATAAGTCGCTGGTCGCTGCCATAAGTTCCTGATCGCCGCCATTATTAGTATAAAAAAAACCCCTAAAAATCCCAGTATCTTTCCCGCCATTTGTAAACGCTATAACGTTCACGTAAACCAATTAATTTACACGTATTGTTTTTTTTTTTTTTTTAGCAAAGACATTTCGCAGAATGCATTTTGGCAGAAATTTATGACTAAATTTGATTTTTGCATTTTTTTTTTACTGGACATGTTTTATAGCAAAAAGTCCAAAATATTGTTTTTTTTTCCTCAAAATTGTCAGCCTTTTTTTTTATAGCGCAAAAAAAAAAAACGCACAGGCGATCAAATACCACCGAAAGAAAGCTCAATTTGTGGGGGAAAAACAATGTAAATTTCATTTATGTACCATATTGCATGTCCGCGCAATTGTCCGTTAAACTAGCGCAGTGCTGTATAGCAAAAAAATGGCGTAAATTGCAGTATTTATACCATAGTTTGTAGACGCTATAACTTCCACACAAAGCAATCAATATACACTTATTGGGATTTTTTTTTACCAAAAACATGTAGCAGAATACATTTTGGCCTAAATTTATAACCAACTTTGAGTTTACTATATATTTTTTTATAGCTGAAAATAAAAAATATTATTTTTCTTCAAAATTTTTGGCCTTTTTTTGTTTATAGCGTGAAAAATAAAAAGCGCACAGGTGATCAAATTACACCGAAAGAAAGCTCTATTTGTGTGAAAAAAAGGACGTAAATTTCGTTTGGGTGCAGCATTGCATGACCGCGCAATTATCAGTTGAATTAGTGCAGTGCCAAGTAGCAAAAAGAGGCCTGGTCATTAAGGGGGGTAAATCCTCTGGAGCTCAAGTGGCTAACAGACACTCACGCACATTCAGGTTGAACTGGATGAACTGTTGTCTTTATTCAGCTTTACCTATTAAGTACAGTGGGGCAAAAAAGTATTTAGTCAGCCACCAATTGTGCAAGTTCTACCACTTAAAAAGATCAGAGAGGCCTGTAATTGGCATCATAGGTAGACCTCATCTATGAGAGACAAAATGAGAAAAAAAATCCAGACAATCACATTTTCTGATTTGGAAAGAATTTATTTGGTCACCTACAAACAAGCAAGATTTCTGGCTCTCACAGACCTGTGCCTTCTTCTTTAAGAGGCTCCTCTGTCCTGCACTCATTACCTGTATCAATGACACCTGTTTGAACTTGTTAACAGTATAAAAGACACTTGTCCACAACCTTAAACAGTCACACTCCAAACTTCACTATGGTGAAGACCAAAGAGCTGTCGAAGGACACCAGAAACAAAATTGTAGACCTGCACCAGGCTGGGAAGACTGAATCTGCAATAGGCAAGCAGCTTGGTGTGAACAAATCAACTGTGGGAGCAATAATTAGAAAATGGAAGACATACAAGACCACTGATAATCTCCCTTGATCTGGGGCTCCACGCAAGATCTCACCTCGTGGGGTCAAAATGATCACAAGAACGGTGAGCAAAAATCCTAGGACCACACGGGGGGACCTAGTGAATGACCTGCAGAGAGCTGGGACCTATGTAACAAAGGTTACCATCAGTAACACACTAAGCCGCCAGGGACTCAGATCCTGCAGTGCCAGACGTGTCCCCCTGCTTAAGCCAGTACATGTCCGGAGGATTGGGAGAATGTCATATGGTCAGATGAAACCAAAATACAACTGTTTGGTAGAAACACAACTCGTTGTGTTTGGAGGAGAGAGAATGCTGAGTTGCATCCAAAGAACACCATACCTACTGTGAAGCATGGGGGTGGCAACATCATGCTTTGGGGCTGTTTCTCCGCAAAGGGACCAGGACGACTGATCCATGTACAGGACAGAATGAATGGGGCCATGTATCGTCAGATTTTGAGTGCAAATCTCCTTCCATCAGCAAGGGCATTTTAGATGAAACGTGGCTGGGTCTTCCAACATAATGATCCCAAACATACCGCCCAGTCAACGGAGTGGCTGCGGAAGAAGCATTTCAAGGTCCTGGAGTGGCCTAGCCAGTCTCCAGATCTCCACCCCATAGAAAACCTTTGGAGGGAGTTGAAAGTCCGTGTTGCCCAGCGACAGCCCCAAAACATCACTGCTCTAGAGGAGATCTGCATTGAGGAATGGGCTAACATACCAGCAACAGTGTGTGCCAACCTTGTGAAGACTTACAGGAAATGTTTGACCTCTGTCATTGCCAACAAAGGATATATAACAAAGTATTGAGATGAACTTTTGATATTGACCAAATACTTATTTTCCACCATAATTTGCAAATAAATTCTTTCCAAATCAGCCAATGTGATTGTCTGGATTTTTTTTCTCATTTTGTCTCTCATAGTTGAGGTCTACCTATGATGCCAATTACAGGCCTCTCTCATCTTTTTAAGTGGGAGAACTTGCACAATTGGTGGCTGACTAAATACTTTTTTGCCCCACTGTAAACTGGGATTAGATTACCATAATAACCCATGGTCTATGACCACAGAGCCTGTGTTTTGTACTCTACTCCAAGATGGAATATACAATATTCCTTTTAACAATGTATTTACAACTTGTCACCCAAGGACGTTACACAGCGATCTGATATAACACAGCAGTGCCATTATTTGACATGTGGTTTTGAGGAAATCTGGATATCTTGAATTGATACACAAATGCTGGTTGACCACTTTTAATTGGGGGTCATATGATTTTGATATCCACATCTGTCATTTCTCTCATCGGAGAACCACTGAATTTTCAGTTTTTGGCTTTACACTTGGATTCCTTTGTTTTATTTTTTCAAGTTGTGGTGACACAAAAGAGTTTGGTATATTTGCATTTCACTATTGTATTGCACATACATTTTAATGTATCCTAGGGTTGCACTATTGTTTTTTGAAGTTTATTTTGCTACGTATTTTTGTATTGTGCTACCTGCTATGTTTTTTTTTTTTTTTTTTTTTTTTAATATCCAACAGAGCCCTAGCACTTTTTTTTTTTTTTTTTAATTCATTTTATTCTGTAAGGCCTCTGCCTAAAAATATATGAAAATGTTTGGGGGTTTTAATTTTCTAGCAAACAAAAGCAGATTTTTACATTTATGTTGGAATAGGCTTTTGAACGAAGTGCTTAAAGTATAACTATGACCATGCATTAAAAGGTATATGTGATGCAACTGCTCATGATAAATGTAGATGCAATTATAGTTTTCTTATTCCTTCTACAAAGTCTCAGAAATACCTGTTTATCTTGCTAGTTAAATCAAACTAATGCAGCTTTCTGTGATGCTGTAGCAAAGATGCTGCTCTGCTCCAGAATTCAGAGCAGAGTTGGCAGTTTCATGTAGCCTGTGCCTGCTTACGCTAAATTGGGATGAAAAAATTTGCAGTGGGTGTGGTTATTAGCATTGTCACTGCTAATTCACAACCTTTAGTTAGTCATTAGAGACATGAGCACCCCAGGTCCTGCCCACTGCTTTTTGGATTAACAGCACTGTTACTAAAACCCTCCCACTGTAATTATTATTGGGAGAGGTAGCGGGAGCATGTGCGACACTTTAAGAGGCTTGAACATCCCATAGTAACTGGATTTAATACTTGTTTGTACTGTCCTATTGGATTCTTCAATTTTCTGTAAGAAATATGAAATTAGAAATTCTTATGATTTCAGCTTTGTCTTTTGATTTATTTTACAGTTACGCAAGAAGAAGAAATCACTCTAGAGAAGAAGCCACTTAGCCAGCCGTTACATGGATCACAAAGTGATATTCTTAGAAATACAACAGATTTTCTTATGCTTTCAAATGACTCCAAGCCAAAGCTTATGACTCCTGATGCATTCATGACACCCAGTGTCCAAGCTTCACAGGTAACCCACTATAGCTGCTACTTTTGAAGTCCAGGCTTTTTGTGCCCACCTATGTTGGGATAAAAAGTTAGAGGAAATCTCCCTATTGGGTGCAAAGACCTGAATGAAAATTAAGATACCTTTCTTAAGCTATAAAAACATTTTAATTGCTTTTTTTATACTGTTTGAGGATCTCCCCATACTGACTGTGACGTTCTGATTGCCCGACGGCTGGGGCATGCAGTTCCAGGGGTTGGGCAAGAAGTTTTTTTTTTTTTCTTTATACTTGGCTCTGCTGGCAGAACCCACTGAAGAGCATACCAGGGACAGATCGGCACCTCCTCCCCAAGCAGAGCTCAGGCGGCTCCCCAGTGTCCTACTCATCACCAACCCCAAGGTGGAGCCTGCTGCAAGGCTTGATGTGATTGGGTGGGTCTCAAGGAGGGGGTGCGGTTTGTCTGAGGTGATCACTCCTGGCCACAGGTGTGCTGTTGTGAGAGAAGGCTTTAGGACTGGTGTGTGTGCTGTGTAGTGACTACTGAACTGAGAGATGGTGATCAGGAAGCACATGCTTCCTGATCAAATTTAATTGCTAGAAGATAGTGAGTGGACATGGTTAACCCCTTTATTGCTGGCAGATGAGGTCCCAGTTGGAAATGCATGTTAATAATTTCAGATCTGTGTTCGGAGAGTATCATTATCCATTTCATTGCAAGCAGATCACTGGTGGAAATATACATTTCCATTAGGGATCGATTAGCATTGATCAGAACTAGCAGGGTCCCAAAGGTCAAACTTATGACCGGGCCCTGGCGTTCTGTCACTATGGGAGGGCCCCAGGATGACAGGAAAGGGGCCCGCTGCGGGACCATAATAAAGGGCCTTGGGATCAGTGGGAAGGGTCCCGGGACCGATGGAAAGGCCTGCATGGTTTCTCGCAATGGGGACCTGTAGGTTCTAGCAACACCTCTGAGAGGCAGACATAGACCAGAACCCCTCTGTCCACGTCTATGATATTGGAAACAGGAAGCAATGACCATACATCACTTGATACGTGCCTACTGTGGTAATTTTACACCATTCAATGATTTATATACTAACATCTTGGGTGAGTGAGGATGTAAAAATTATGTACTTCTAAGATGTTTGTATAATGAACAACATGCTTTATTTACTTTTTAAGTTTTAATCTGATAAATAAAAACTGTGGGTTTTTTTATTATATACTAATGGATGATTTGGTACCTACAAAGTCCTGTAGCTTTTTCTGTAGGATAGGGAGTTTTTGTTAATTTACTGTTTAGTATATGGTACCCCAATTAGATTCATAGTTTTTTTTTTTTCTGCCCCCCTTTTCTACTATATTCTAGATTTTTACAAACCTTCCTCATTCTTCTCCACTTTTGCTGAAAACATCCATCAATCCTTATAGAGAGGCTATGTATTATGCATCCTTAATCTCAGAAATCCTGTCACTTACCCAATTTTATTACATGGGGGTCTTGTTAGCCCACTTGTAATAGCAATAAAGTTAATAAGGAAAAAATGCTTAAAAACTCAGAACGTTAGAAAATGAAAAACTACAATTTGGAAAGCCTCCCTGCTCCCACATATGCCGATTCCACCGCAAACTAGTGTATAAGCTGCATATGCATGCATAAACAGTATTTGTGTATGGCTGCACACACCAAACTATACTTAAAGTGTTACTAAACCCACAACAGTAAAAACAGTCTGTTTATGCAGTAAAGCATGCTTGTTATACTCACTGTGGAACCTAAGGGGTTAATCCTCTGCATTGTGTAAAAAGGCTGTTTAATTCTTTTTTCTCTGACCCTCTTGTTGAAATGACCACCTGTTACAGACGGAACCCGTAGTCACATGCACATGCTCAGTGTGTATTGCTAGAGAGTTTTTTTTTTTTTTTCTTGGGAGGGTGCATGTGATCAGCACAGGGCCGATCAGCACTGTCCAGACAGATGATCAGGACTTTCACATCCTCCTAGAGCAGAAAGAAAACTCCTCCTACAAGCTTTAACCAGTGCTCTGCTGAAGTCACAAGACTGCTTTAAGTGCTGATGAGAAAAGGTATTTAGCCGTTTATATTTACTAAAATATTTGCATTTCCGTGTTGTGTGTACTGTGGGAGACAAGATATAGTGAATTCAGAGTCCTGGGTTTGGTAACACTTTAACTTCTCTCAAACAGCCCTAGGTGTAAAAGAAAATAAAAATAAAGTATATAAAAATGCACTGAAAACCCACTGATTTACACCACATTCTCTGCTTTCACTGTGCATATCTGCAGGGGCATTTGTGCACATTTTCAGTGCATTTACTTTGCTGTTTTCAGTATGTTTCTGTGTTTGCATTAAATGAAATTAATCCAAAAAATGCACAGCAATTTATTTTCTTTACGAAGTTGCATTTACACATTCATTCACAGTGTAGTGCATTTACATGTGTTTTTGGGCTTTCTTTCGAATTTTTGCTCACTCGGTGTAAACTAGGCTTATTGGAAATACATTCACTTTTCTTGCATATTCATTTATAGTGCATGTATGTTGCATTTAAAAATGCACCTGTCTGCACTTGGTGTTAACTAGTTGCCGACCGCAGATAGCCGAATGACGGCTGCACTGCGGCCGGCCAGTTCTGGGTGGACGTCATATGACGTCCCCCCAGAACGCGCTCTCCTGCGCGCCGGCGATCTCCGTGATCACTGTGTCCTACGGACACAGCTGATCACAAGATGTGGTAAAAGGCCAATCATACCGGCCTTTTACCACGTGATCAGCGGTGTCCAATGACACGCTGATCACAGGGAAATGCAAGTGCCGGTTCTCGGCTGCACTTTCCTCACGCTGTCAGATCGTGAGGAAAGTACTGCCGAGAACCGGCAGTTGTCAGAGCGAGGATCGGCACCGATCATCAGGGCACTGATGATCAGTGCCCTGATGATCGGTGCCCAGCAGTGCCACCCACAAGTTCCGCCCACCTGTGCCCAGCAGTGCGCCCACTAGCTCCGCCCACCTGTGCCCAGAAGTGCCACCCACCTGTGTCCAACAGTGCCACCCACCTGTGCCCACCCACATGTGCCACCCACCTGTGCCACCCACCAGTGCCACCCACCAGTGCCACCCACCAGTGCCACCCACCAGTGCTGCCAGTCAGTGCCACCCACCAGTGCCACCCACCAGTGCTGCCAGTCAGTGCCGCCAGTCAGTGCCGCCAGTCAGTGCCCAGCAGTGATGCCAGTCAGTGCCGTCTATCAGTACCCATCATCAGTGTCACCTATCAGTGCCGCCTATCAGTGCTGCATATTAGTGCCGCCTATCCGTGGCACCTCATTAGTGCTGCCTATCAGTGCCGCCTATCCGTGCCACCTCATTAGTACTGCCTATCAGTGCCCATCAGTGCCGCCTATCAGTGCCCATCAGTGCTGCCTCATCAACGCACATCAGTGAAGGAGAAAAATTACCTGTTTGAAAAATTTTATAATAGAAACAAAGAAACTTTTTTTTTTTCAAATTTTTTGCACTTTTTTAATTTATAGCGCAAAAAGTAAAGCGCCCAGTGGCGATTAAATACCACCAAAAGAAAGCTCTATTTGTGAGAAAAAAATGATCAAAATTTCATATGGGTACAATGTTGCATGACCGTGCAACTGTCAAAGTGCGGCAGCGCTGAAAGCTGAAAATTGGTCTGGTAAATAAGGGGGTATAAGTGCCTGGTAGGCAAGTGGTTAATGAGCTCTAAAGGAGGATTATAGCCCCTGTCAGTTTAAATTTTTGCCAAATGAGTTATCTTTGAAGAGGAAAACCAGTGAGACGGGTAAATATACAGCCAAAATAGAGTTGCATAATTAAATGGTTTATACAACAAAGCATTAGCATTCTCTTCAGCCAATGTTAAGCATGAAGTGTGAAGTTAGTGGATTTTTACCTAAAGCATCATGTCCTGGAGATTTTTTTCACTGGACTTTCTCTTTTCAGTACCTACTAAACTGAGAAAAGACCCCCCCCCCCTCATACTGTGACACTACTTGCAATTGATGTGACTTCTGAGTACTATTTTAAAGTGGTTCTAAAACTTAAATGTTTAACTTAATGCATTTACAGCTTGCTTTGCTCCCCCACCTCCCTAAGTACCTGAGTTTTAATTTGATCCAGCGCTGTGCACAGCTGCATCCTTCTCTCCCCTCTCCCCCTACTCACAGGGACTGAGGTAGCAGTGGGAACAATTGGTTCCTGCTGCTTTTATTCAAATCTTGGGGAGGGGGATTGGGGGTTTGGTGGAGCCACTCTGTATGTGTCGACACACACAGCCCGGCTCGGGATAGAGCCTGCATGTCTTGCCATGTTTGAGAAGAAGAGGAGCCAAGAGCGCCTGCGGGGGACCCCAAATAATGAGGAGGATCAGGGACTCTATGTGCAATACCATTGCAAGTATCATGTGTTTACTATCTTATTTTAAATGATCTATATGACAATTCTATATGTTAATGATCTATATTTTCTCTCTCCCCCCCACCTTGTAACATCTATGATAGATTGTTTCTTCTGCTGCATCCAGTATTGGCTCACTCACTTCCGTCACAGCCATGAGCAGTTCCTCAGTTGACACAACCATCTCCAGGTAAAATGCAAATAATGTATTTATCTAAACAAAGATCAGCTAACATAGCTCCTGTACCAGGGGGATAAATATAAGTAACAAGGAAAAGGAAAAATAAACCGCAATCACACATCCTCCTCCACATCACAAGTGGACGTGGACTCAAGCCACTTATCCCAAATGTTATGATACTTAGCAGGGCATCCTCTATGCATATAAAGAACCTTCTTATATGGTAATGTACTATTTATTGTAGCGACCCACTGTGGAAATGTAGGTGGCAGTGCTCGAAGCCAAGTCCGTCTTATAAATAATCTGGCCATAAAGAGAGTTTCGTGTAAGGAAAGAGTTTGAAATTTTGTCAGTTTCTGAGCTAAGGAGAAGACCACATAAGCATTGCTTAGGGCATAAAGTAAGGGGGGAGCCCATTTTATCATGGAAAAACCGAACCACCTGAATCCAGCAACCCTGGAAAAGAGGACAAGACCATATGAGATGAAAAAAGGTACAATTAAAAACCCCACATCTAGGACAGAGTGGATTGTATTGTGGTGTGTATCTAGATAACTGAATAGGTGTTAAATAGGTTCTATGTATCATGTACAACTGGGTGAGGCGATCTGACACTTTCAGGGAGGCCAATTTGCTTGAGGTCAAAACCTCTGTCCACAGTTCATCATCCAGCTCCCCTGTGTCCACCTCCCATTGGATTTTAAGTCGATATGTGAATGTCGATGCAGGGGGCAGAAGGAGGGCATTGTAAAATGCGTATGTAACTTTTTTGGACTCCGTACCCAGAATCACATCCATAAGGCACATAGAGTCCAGCTGCGGGATGGAGTTACCAAATTGGGCATGCAGCACGTGACGAAGCTGGAGATAGCGGAAGAGCATAAAGTTGGGGAGGTCAAATTCTGATTTAAGGTCTTGAAAGGGCTTGATACCAGCACTGGTGAACACCTGGGAAACATACAAAATCCCCCTATTGATCCATAGATGAAAGTCGGGTAGAGTAAGCAATTCAGGGAGGTTCGGATTAACACATAATGGGGTATGGGCACGTATGCAGGGAACCTGCAACTTACTGGAGGACAACGACCAGATCTGCCAGTGGTGGTACAGCAATCCCCTGCTGCCACCCATAATTGAGGGGTCTTGCATGCCCTTTTAATAAAAGTAGAATAGGGTGGGCATCCCAGGAGAAGGCTGGAGCACACACCAAGGCAAGATATGTTTCTTTATCCGCTTTGTCTGGGTGGAAACAATGAGACAATTGGTCTACTAAATAATAGAGGCTAAAATCTTGAAGCGCTTGCACCCCCCCCCCCCCTTCCCCAAGTGCGTGGGATTTTTAAGAGCACACCACGACAGTTTGTTGTGCAATGCATTACGGTGTGCAGTGCGTTGGTGTACAGTGAATTGCGGTGTCCAGTGCGTTAGTGTAGTGTGTTTTAAATATTGTTTTGTTTTTTCCTGTTTTTTTTTTATTTTTTCGCACTACAAATAAGATATGTCTTATTTACAACCAATTAATTTACATGTATTGGAATTAAAATCCCAATACATGTAAATTAATTGGTTTGCGTGAAAGTTATATAGTTTACAAATGGTGGTGTATTGTCAAGGTCCTACCTTTTCCCTGAGGTTATGTTACTCCATGTGCTGGCGTCCATCTTGGATTCTGCTGTGCATGATGGGAATCCTTTTATCCCTTCAGGTCTCTGTGGTCCATCCCCCAGAGGGGTGTGGCTGATGACATATAAGCCTGTGGCCCGCACATGCTCTTTGCACTTGTGTCTTGTGTCTTTGTGTTGCTATTACTCTGTTCTGACTCTCGTGACTCTCCTGGTATCTGATTCGGCTTGTGACTTGACTATTCTTTGTATTCTCCCTTGATCTGACCCTCTGTTGCTGAACCCGGCTCGTGACCTGTGATTCTCGTCTGCTGTCCTGTACTGTTTTGTCCTGTTGTTGTTGACCCGGCTTGTCTGACTACTCTTTTGTCTCTTCCACCAGCTACACGCCATTGGCGGCGGCCATTACCGCAGCTGAGGTGTCTCGGGGGCCGAGACCTGGTTCCTGGCTGCGTCAAGTCCATCCCCACCATCAGGGGCCCTGGTGAAGGGCAGCCTGGGACTTAGACTCCGCGCCCTGAGGGACTTCGGTCTGTGGGTAGTGGTTGCCGTCAGCCAGTGCGGTACATTGTTAGGCCTGCCTGTCCGTTCCTCGGCCCCTGCCCTGACATGTATATATACTGGAATTTAACAAAAACTTTTTTTTTACTAGTAATGCCAGCGTTCAGCGATTTATAGTGGGACTGCGGTGGGCATTCTTACTGCCTTGGTTGCACTGACATCCCCAGTGACACCAATACAGTGATCAGTGCAAATAAAAAGCACTGACACAGTACTAATGTCACTGGGCAGGAAGGGGTTAACGTGGGCGATCAAAGGGTTAACTGTGTGCTGTGTGTCTGCTTTCCACTCTAAACACTCTGCTGCTCTCAGCATGTGGTTGTCAGCTATAGCTAGTGATACCCACCCCCTCTCCAACCCAGGGCTCCAGTGAGCGCTGGAGGGGCAGACTGACTATCACTGCTCTCTACTCTGATCAGGCCTAGAACTGAGCTGTCACGGTATAGGGGCCCTGCCAATTATTAATTTGGGTTAATCCTCTTAATTCCTTGTACCAAATGTCCCCTGATTCAGTTACTGTATGTCATCCGTGTCCTCCTTCCAAATGTCCCAAATTCAATTACTGTAGTTTCCTCCTCCTTGCCAGCTTGCTACATATCCCCAAATTGCATTAACCAATTTCCCCCACAAGGTCCTTTTGATGTCCCCAGGGGCCCAGTGTCATCCTGGCCCCCCTCACTGTGTCCCCTGTCTCCAAACCTGTTTTTCTCCCTGCTGCCAATTGACCCCCCTCCATCTCTCTTCCTGCCGCGCAGGATGAGAGGTGCGGCTTTCACCACCCCTGCCACTATCTTCTCCTACTCCGGCTCGGCCTCCCGCAGGGATGTTCCGGGCTGCGGCGTCACACTGACGCCACCCCAGTCCTCTCATCCGCAAGCGCGGGCACGGGAAGTTCCCACGCTTGCGGATGTCCCTGGACAAAGGTCGTGCTCACGAGAAACGCGGCCCGTGTCCAGGAGGCGTGCCTCGTTGCCAGCGAAAAGGCATGCCAGCTCCGGCACGCCCTGGTTGCCAAGACGACCAGAGAGCGTCCAGCATCAGCTTAAGTGCAGTCATGGAGGGAGCCCAGCTGCGGCTGGACCTTCGTGACCAGACTCTGCCTGAGACCCCCAAGACTAGGGGGGAGATCGCCTTTCACCTACCTGAGACCCCAAGCCAAGGGAGATTGCCTGCCAGTTGCCTGAGACCCCAGTCTAGGGCGATTGCCTGCCAGTTGCCTGAGACCCCAGTCTAGGGTGATTGCCTGCCAGTTGCCTGAGACCCCAGTCTAGGGCGATTGCCTGCCAGTTGCCTGAGACCCCAGTCTAGGGCGATTGCCTGCCAGTTGCCTGAGACCCCAGTCTAGGGCGATTGCCTGCCAGTTGCCTGAGACCCCAGTCTAGGGCGATTGCCTGCCAGTTGCCTGAGACCCCAGTCTAGGGCGATTGCCTGCCAGTTGCCTGAGACCCCAGTCTAGGGCGATTGCCTGCCAGTTGCCTGAGACCCCAGTCTAGGGGGATTGCCTGCCAGTTGCCTGAGACCCCAGTCTAGGGCGATTGCCTGCCAGTTGCCTGAGACCCCAGTCTAGGGCGATTGCCTGCCAGTTGCCTGAGACCCCAGTCTAGGGCGATTGCCTGCCAGTTGCCTGAGACCCCAGTCTAGGGCGATTGCCTGCCAGTTGCCTGAGACCCCAGTCTAGGGGGATTGCCTGCCAGTTGCCTGAGACCCCAGTCTAGGGCGATTGCCTGCCAGTTGCCTGAGACCCCAGTCTAGGGCGATTGCCTGCCAGTTGCCTGAGACCCCAGTCTAGGGCGATTGCCTGCCAGTTGCCTGAGACCCCAGTCTAGGGCGATTGCCTGCCAGTTGCCTGAGACCCCAGTCTAGGGCGATTGCCTGCCAGTTGCCTGAGACCCCAGTCTAGGGCGATTGCCTGCCAGTTGCCTGAGACCCCAGTCTAGGGCGATTGCCTGCCAGTTGCCTGAGACCCCAGTCTAGGGCGATTGCCTGCCAGTTGCCTGAGACCCCAGTCTAGGGCGATTGCCTGCCAGTTGCCTGAGACCCCAGTCCAGGGGCGATTGCCTGCCAGTTGCCTGAGACCCCAGTCCGGGGGGGATTGCCTGCCAGTTGCCTGAGACCCCAGTCTGGGGGGGATTGCCTGCCAGTTGCCTGAGACCCCAGTCTGGGGGGGATTGCCTGCCAGTTGCCTGAGACCCCAGTCTAGGGGGATTGCCTGCCAGTTGCCTGAGACCCCAGTCTAGGGGGATTGCCTGCCAGTTGCCTGAGACCCCAGTCTAGGGGGATTGCCTGCCAGTTGCCTGAGACCCCAGTCTAGGGGGATTGCCTGCCAGTTGCCTGAGACCCCAGTCTAGGGGGATTGCCTGCCAGTTGCCTGAGACCCCAGTCTAGGGGGATTGCCTGCCAGTTGCCTGAGACCCCAGTCTAGGGGGATTGCCTGCCAGTTGCCTGAGACCCCAGTCTAGGGGGATTGCCTGCCAGTTGCCTGAGACCCCAGTCTAGGGGGATTGCCTGCCAGTTGCCTGAGACCCCAGTCTAGGGGGATTGCCTGCCAGTTGCCTGAGACCCCAGTCTAGGGGGATTGCCTGCCAGTTGCCTGAGACCCCAGTCTAGGGGGATTGCCTGCCAGTTGCCTGAGACCCCAGTCTAGGGGGATTGCCTGCCAGTTGCCTGAGACCCCAGTCTAGGGGGATTGCCTGCCAGTTGCCTGAGACCCCAGTCTAGGGGGATTGCCTGCCAGTTGCCTGAGACCCCAGTCTAGGGGGATTGCCTGCCAGTTGCCTGAGACCCCAGTCTAGGGGGATTGCCTGCCAGTTGCCTGAGACCCCAGTCTAGGGGGAGTGCCTGCCAGTTGCCTGAGACCCCAGTCTAGGGGGAGTGCCTGCCAGTTGCCTGAGACCCCAGTCTAGGGGGATTGCCTGCCAGTTGCCTGAGACCCCAGTCTAGGGGGATTGCCTGCCAGTTGCCTGGGACCCCAGTCTAGGGGGATTGCCTGCCAGTTGCCTGGGACCCCAGTCTAGGGGGATTGCCTGCCAGTTGCCTGAGACCCCAGTCTAGGGGGATTGCCTGCCAGTTGCCTGAGACCCCAGTCTAGGGGGATTGCCTGCCAGTTGCCTGAGACCCCAGTCTAGGGGGATTGCCTGCCAGTTGCCTGAGACCCCAGTCTAGGGGGATTGCCTGCCAGTTGCCTGAGACCCCAGTCTAGGGGGATTGCCTGCCAGTTGCCTGAGACCCCAGTCTAGGGGGATTGCCTGCCAGTTGCCTGAGACCCCAGTCCAGGGGGGATTGCCTGCCAGTTGCCTGAGACTAGTCCAACAGGAGAGGCCTATTCCGGACCCCAACAGGTACCTGTGCCTTACGTTCTATCCCTGGGAGACCAGGCACCCTGTCAGATCCGTGGGCATATGCTTTTTTCTGTTTTACTTGAACCGTTCCGGTGTTGACCTCCCCCCTACTCCCCCGGTTGGATTACAATCTGCTGCAGAGACTTTTTCTTTGCCCCCCATACTGGGCTACAAGTGTTTTTGCCCCTCCTTGCTGTACCCCTACCGGCGAGTTTCACCCTCCCTGCGAACCCCCTATTGAGTGACTCATCTTTTTGTCTCAAAGCTTTGTGCGTTTGCCATCTACTCTGTGTGTTCTGCCTACCCTCTGTCACATGAGCAATCAGCAGTCATGTGATCGCTAAGTTCTCAGTCTTATGACAGTCATAGACAGATTGCAATTTTGGCCGTTCAGCAGGAACCACCCAAATTTTGATCCATCTATGGCAGACTGGTGGTACTGAAGTCTATCTGTTGATTGACTTCAGTACACCTGTTGGATTTTTCTTCATACGATCACTGCTACCGTCTATAGGCAGCAGCAGTGATTTCTGTGTTCTCATTTACTTAATTTTTTCATTGGCTGAGGTAATACTTTAACAGAGTGCTGACATGCCCCTCTGTGTAACAGCATACTTGTGTAGCAAAAGGTTCTCTTAACCCCTTGACGCCAACGTAACACAAATACGCGGCCTCACAGAACTGGGTTTTTTTTCCATGGGGCCGCACATTTGCATACCTGTCTTTTGTGCTGGGAGTGCGCTGAGAGCACCGGGTCCCGTTCTAATGATCGGGACCCAGGACTCCCGATTTTGGGTCACATGATCGCTATGATAGCCTCTGATTGGCTATCACAGTGATCAGTCACTGTTCAGCCTGGCCCCTTGTTTTTTTCTCTCTCTGTGAATGGAGGAGAGAGATACATTGTATCTCTCTAACTCCTGGCATAGAGGGGGAAAAAATGTTTGATAAAAAAAATCAATATTAAAAAAAAAATAAAAAAAAATCTAGATCAAGGTTTGATCTAGTTCACTGCCAGGGTTAGTGTTTATGTCAGGGTCAGGATTTTAAAAAAAAAAAAAAAAAAAAAAAAAAAAATATTGGTGTCAGTGTGTTTTAGGTAAAAAAAAAAGACAAAAACAAAATGTGCACTATTGTTTGTGGGCTGTACTACGGGTACAAACAACAAATAACATGCACATATATGGAATCGCTGCGATCGTCAAGAGCTGGATAATTTATTTTGGGTTGTTCTTTGGTGGTAGGTTATGGTAGTAACAAGAAACACAGCTAAATAAAAAAAATATTATTTTTTACTATTTTTGGCCACTTTTACTTTGATAATAAAAAAAAAATCAGAAGATATCCATTACCATTTACCACCAAATAAAATCACAGTTTGTCCTGAAAAAAACAAGGTATAATTCACCTGGATGTACAAAGTTGTGATGATAGGTACCACATGTCAACGTTGCAAAATTGTGCTTGGACATTTAGATTTGTTTTACCCTTAGGTGTGAAGGGGTTAATTATCTGATAGACTCTTTGTCTATTCTGTGTTCCAAGGGAACATGGTGCTACATATGAGCTTGAAAAGTGATCCCACTAAATTATATAAAAAAAAGGTTGAGTTTGCGAGTTAACCACTTGTCTACCGGGCACTTATGCCCCCTTCCTGCCCTGGCCAATTTTCAGCTTCAGCGCTGTTTCACTTTGACAATTGCGCGGTCATGCAACACTGTCCAATATGAAATTGTTATTTTTTCACACACAGCTTTCTTTTGGTGGTATTTAATCGCCACTGGGTGTTTTTATTTTTTTGCACTATAAAGAAAAAAAGCAAGACATTTAAAAAAAAAAAGTTTTCTTTGTTTCTATTATAAAATTTAGCAAACCGGTCATTTTTCTCTTTCGCTGATGTCCATTGATGAGGCTGCACTGATAGGCAGCACTGATGGGCAATGATAGGTAGCACTGATGGCTACCTCATCAGTATAAGGTGGCATGGATGGATGGCACTGCTGAGCATAGGTGGGCGGTGTTGTCTTATAAAATATGAGATCCACACAGAAGCAGTTCATAAGACAAATCTGTTGTCTCATATCAAAAGTACAACTGTTCTTTTGCCAGAGATGGATTTAGATCAGATAAAGATATTTGTAGGAGAATCTTCATCTAATGTGTTGTCTTATATCAATGATGGAGGATGAATGACCAGTGTATATTTAAAAATGCACTTTTCCTGCAGAAACTAGTCCGATTCTTTTCCAGAGAGCTGCATATATTCGGATAAAGATATTTGTTACAGATTACAGAAATCCAGCTGAATATTTGTAGATAATACAATGAACAACGATCCTCAAAGTCCCATTTAAGATCTTATCAAGCATGGAGATACTGCACCTTCCAGCATATGTCCAATCTGTAATATGCACCTAGGTAGCTTCCATGCATGCAATAATGTGAGTTATGATCTATACCTGTGCTCCCATAATAATGACAGGAAGAAAATTCTCTCCCAGCCAAAATAACTTTCCTTGAAATACAGTTTACTGGAGTCTGCACGCTGCAGGATTGGCTTTCAATTAGAGACATGGCATGCAAGCTTGGTGCGGGATCTTAATTGTTGTTCATGCCAAAACTCGTGTTGAAGGCGCATATGGTGTTAAACCTGATAGGAATTGATCTGCTGTAAAGGCATTGTCAAAGTCTCTAATCCAGGATAGTGCTGAGGCTGAGGTTTCCAATGGTTTTTTATAAAGAAGATTTAGCTGTTTATAGATGCTCAATATTTTGTAATTTCGGTGTTGTGCAAATACATCCAGAATTGTGGTGGAAAATCTGGTGGACTTGATCGGTGCCACAGAGTTCATAGTTCCTCACTTGTAGTATTTAGAAGAAGTGGTGGGAGAGTTGGATGAAGGTTTGTTGAATGAGGTGCAGAGGTTTTGGTGAGCCGGTAGAAGTTTCAAACAAGTGCTGTACCAAGAGTAAGGTTTTGTGCTACCCAAGTGCCATAGGCTTCTTGCTGGTGGGAAAGGGGAATAGAGGGGTTGTTATGAATAGGAAGCAAGCGTGAGATCCATGGAGAAACTCCCAACTTACGTCTCACTTCCCTCCATGTAATAAGAGTGTCACGGATAAGAGGGTTGTGTTTTAGATCGGGCGGAAGTGAGTTTACATTTGAGTGTAAGAGAGCCGTGCGGTTGAATGGATAAACCATAGCGGATTCGAGTTGGAAGTTGGAATATTTAGACGCTTGAGTAAGCCAGTCCAAGCAGACACGTAACAGGCAGGAAAGGTTATATATTCGTATATTGGGGAGTCCGGACCCACCCTCACCCCTCGGAGGATACAATTTGTGTAGTGCAATGCGAGGACGTTTGCGTTTCCACTTAAATTTGGATATTGCCTGGTTGAGCTTCGTGCATTCTCTATGCCGGAGAAGGAGAGGTAAAGTCTGAAGAGGGTATAATAGCTTCGGGAAGCTCACCATCTTAAACAGATGTGACCTACTCGGAAGTGGTAATGGTAAATCTCTCCACATCTCCAACTCCCCCAAAATTTTATTAATCGTTGGTGTAAAGTTAAGTGTGTATAGTAAAGAGGCTAACTTTTCTATTTTAATACCCAGATATGTGGTATAACTGTAGGCTAGTGTGAACTGTGAGTTCAGGATCCACGCGGGAGGGTGAGCGTGGTACAGCGGCAGAACGTCACTCTTAGAAAAATGTATACGCAGACCTGAGTAATGGCGGAATTTGGTAAATGTGTCTTGGATATATGGCAGATCCAAAGAGGGGTTCGATGTGAAAATTAAGATGTCATCCGCGAATAGCGATAATCGCAATTCTTTTTGGCCAGTTGAGACCCCACGGAGATCGGAATGGAATAGCAAGAAACGGGCTAGGGCTTCCAGGGCAAGATAAAAAAAGTAATGGGGATAGGGGACATCCCTGTCTAGTTCCCTTATGGAGTTTTATGGGATTAGATATGTGACCCGCCGCAATAATTTGGGCTGTCGGTGCTGAATCCATAGCTGGAATCATATGGATAAATGGGCCCGCAAATCCAAATCTCCGTAGAGTTAAGAATAACCGGGTGAAGTTAACATTATCAAAGGCCTTTTCGGCATCTAGGGATATGATCGCTGTATCTTGGAGATGATTATCTTTAGCGTGATTTAGAACTGTTAAGACTTTACGTATATTTGACGCAGCTGAGCGACCCTGGACGAAACCTGATTAAGAGGGGTGGATTGGTGAGGGTAGAATTGAGGTCAGTCGATTTGCAATGATTTTAGATAGCAGTTTAGCATCTAGGTTCAATAGAGAAATTGGACGGTATGAGCCTGGATTAGTGGGGTCCTTATCTTTTTTCGCTATTATCTTGTATGCCTAAAAGCCAGAAGGGAGGTATTCCTCTCTCTCTTGGATTGTTTGAAACACTGTCTGCAGGGTAGGTGTAAGGGTTCTGGTCATAAGTTTGTAGAACTCTGCGGTGTAGCCATCAGGTCCAGGGGCTTTTCCATTTGTTAAAGATTAAATAGCCCGGCTAATGTCAGCTTGAGTTATCGGGGTGTTCAGGGATTGGAGTGTAGTAGGATCCATTTGTGGAAGGTTAATTTTTTTCTTGAAAAGCGGTGGCCTGATCTGCATCTATAGAGTCTGCATCATAAAGGTTTGCAAAGAAATTCTCCAAAATGGAAATGATCTCCCCTGAGTAATTTTTTAGAGTGATGAAAGGTTTTCTGCATAGACGTGCTAGGAGCTTACCCGACTTGTTCCCATATTTGTGGTAGTGGATGTTGACCAAATCTATGGAATATGAAATATAATATTTCTCTGATATGATTCGATTAACCTTAATGAGAGTTCTTTGACCAAGAGTGAAAGGTTTAACACAACAACCACAATTTATTGGTGAATAGTAGGGAGGTCTAAACTAACATACCACAATCTATCTATTTAACAATAAGAAAAAGAGAAACAAAATGTATATGATTCACCCAATGAATTAAAGCATATACTATTCATACCCTAAACCCACAAACAGCAGACAGACAACACATACGACAATCATGTATACATATAAGTGCCAGAGAAATGTCCTGATATTTACCAATGGTGTAGCATGGGGGCCCCCAGGATCGGTGTATCTTCTCTCCTGTCTTCTTCCAAAACCTACCCTGATATACACTTATCTCCCATAGACTTACATGGGTCCATCCTGATTGGTAGAACTATCCAATCCATCTTCCATATCTGACGCATCTCATCCAGGATTGGACAGTTTCCCCATCCCATATCGCTTACATAACTCAGCCCCATCCCAGCGCCTCCCCTTTTAGTGATAAAATTACATATGCCAGGTCATGGCACCGAGGCGTCTGGATTCAGGCTTTCTCATCAAAATTCCCTCCATTATTGAGAGTTTGGAGGGAACCTTAGGTCATAGCCTGGTAAAACTGCATTCCCCAGATATCCATCACCATTGTATATCTAAAGAGAGGGTACTTTGAAGTGGCCCTTATACAAACAAAGAGATTTAAATGGCTTGATCTATTCTAGATCGTTATGTGGGCCCCATAAAGTCTGAGAAAAGGTAGTTAATTTAGTGGTTGCCCCCTCTCACATAATAGAACATTCCTTGTGGCATGCACATGTTTACACACCAAACATTCCTCCAATACAATACAAAGCTATCTCTGCAACTTGATCACTTGTTTCAATGTCTATGTACAACACACCGCTATCAAACCAAGCTCTGATATTTCCAGCTTTGTAACTTGGTTAACATATAGTTAGAAAAATATCTATTTACAGTTGCTGATGAAGATTATACATAAACCCCTCATAACTCAACAGTGGTTATACAGATAGGATTGATAAATGGACTCTTGGGCCGCTGCCCAGGTATCAAATTGGTGTTTGACATCTGCCCATGCCTTTCTATTCTCATGAGTTATGGTCTGCCAATTCTCTCTGAGCTTGTCTTAAGCATTGGCTAGCTTACAAAGGAGGTTTTTCTTATAGGTAGAAGTGAATGTGATAATTCTGCTGCGGAGCACTGCCTTGCCCGTTTTCCAGAATAGGTTTGGGTTAGATAGGTGGGCTGCATTGCTGTCACAGAACTCACTCCAAGCGTCTCACAACACCCGGAATAGATCCTGATTGTTTGCTAGGTACGAGGGGAAGCGCCATGTTCTTGTTTGTGGGCTAAGTGTTAGGTACTGAAGGGTTATGAAGATCGGAGAATGATCAGAGATAGCAATGTCGTGTATAGTTGAATCTGCGATATGTTGTTGCAGGGTGGGATAAGAGAAAAAGTATTCAATTCTAGATAGAGTGGCGGACTGGGCAGAAGAAAGTGAAGTCTCTACCGTTCAGGTGTTCTAGCAGCCAGACGTCTATGAGTTGGAGTGCCTCAGCAAAGCTGTTAAGCAAAGTGTGTGTCGGAGTAGGGGTGGAGGGAAGTCGTTGGGTATGGTCAGTCGATCTTGACTTGTCTTCCTGCAAGTTCATGCAAGAGTTGAAGTTGCCTCCTATTATAAGTGGAAGGTGCATGTATTTCGAAATTTTAGATATATCTTGAAAAAATTGTTTAGGTGGGGAGTTTGGGGCGTATATATTTGTGAGAACCAGAGGGGATGAGCCCATCTTGACATGAGCTGAGACTTATCGTCCTTCATCAGTTTCTATGGAGAGGATGTCAGGGGTGAGTCGTTTGTGTATGAGAATGAATACTCCTGCTTTATGGTGAAGTGAGGGGGAGCTTAGTACTCGTCCCACCAATACCTTCTGCATACGTGCAAAGTCATTTTGGGATAGGTGTGTTTCTTGGAGTAATGCTATATCTGCTTTCATCCGCTGGAGATGTCGTAGTTCCGCCATGCGCTTGTGGGGTGATCTCAGGCCTTTTACGTTCCAAGAAATTACGCGTGTCATGATGTTGTGAGTGCGAGGGTATAGTGAGCGGAATTTAACTCTGTTTAGAATGACGTATAACTGTCAAGCTCGACTCTTCCCCCCCCCCCCCCCCAAGCTGGGCTGTATTAGTAGAGGATCAGAGGCAGTGCGGGTTCTCCGGGTAGGAAAAAGATGGACAGGGGAGTAAACATATTGAAAGCCCAACGGGGGCCTTTTGAACAAACAAAAAATTCTCTAAACCATAATAGCAATCTGAATCCTTTAAAACCATGGCCAAAGCCATGACGATGAGGCATAAAATAGATAAATGTTTCAAAGTACAATAAGGAAAATAAGACTGTTTCCTGACTAGTGCTGTAGATAACACTATTGTGGGTGACTCACAGATTAGAAGGTGTGTAACGCAGCCTAGAACTTGATGTCCAAGTGTGTGTCATGGCAGTCAGTAGGTGAAGAGGAGATAATGCACCATATTGAGAGTTATCAGGGCGGTTTTGACTTGGCAGAAGAAAAGTTGACTTGTCGCTTAGGTGAGTACTTGCGGGGGCTGCGTTGGTCTCTTGGGGCTGGGTCTCGGATTGCAGAGTGTGAATTCGGAGGGTCACGGATATCCGACATATTGGTCTGGATGTATTGGAGGGCTTCCTCCGAGTGAACGAATGATTTAGAGTCTCCTGTGGGGGAGGTGAAACGTAAAGTGGCTGGGTATGCTAGGATAAATTTGATCCCTTTTTGGTAGAGATTTGTGCAGATTTGCTGAAAAGCTTTTCGTTTACTAGATACTTCTTCTGAATAGTCTGCAAAGAATAGTAATTTATGGCCCTCTAGTTGTAGAGCCGGAGTTACGAAATGAGTTGAGGATGGCCACGCGATCTGCGTAGTTAAGATACTTGACAATTATTGAGCGTGGAGTGCGTCGGTCATTTGAGGGTACCCAAGGCGGTGTGCCCATTCAACTTGGCATGGTGTGGAAATGCCTAGTGCGGCGGGAATGCACGTGGAGCATATTTCCTTGAGGACGCCCGAATTGAATGATTCAGGGAGGCCTACGACCCGTAAATTGTTCCGGGCGGGAACGGTTTTCTAGGTCATCAAGTTTCTCTAATATGGTCTGTTGTGTACGTTTAGGCTTGTATGGCTTGGAGATTGTCTTCTAATTCTGATAAGTGATGTTCTGCTTCGTTTATGCGTTTGGCATTGTCACCCAGGTCTCGTCTAAGCTGATCTATTCCCATTGCAACTGCTCTGTCCACAGCCTGGGTAATAGTGGGTAACAGTAAGGAAGCAACAGCTTTGTGCTATTTTGTCATATTGGTCTGTGGGACTACAGGTGTCAGCATGGCTTAGTGTGGCTGTGACTTGTCTGTGTGTCTGCCATACCTTGTTCTGTGTCCAAGCTGCTGCTGCGCTCGGTGGCCATCTTGGCTGCAGAAGGGGGAGAGCTGCTTCCCTATGCCTCCACCGTCGATCCAGGGCCGTTTGGGACCGAGAGGAGGAATCGTTCCATAGCAGGTAAGTCTGGGGGGGATCGGGGGGCTCTTTTGTGCCAATTTTTATATCGCCCCTGCTGAAGGTAGCCGGCTTTTTAAGCTGATCTTTCCGGAGCCGCGGGTCTCACCGTCCTCGCATGCAGCGCTGGAACCGGAAGCCTTGAGTGACATTTTTATTGTTTGACCCCATATTAAAGTTCTCTACGGTTTTACACTATGGAATGTCTGGTTTTATTTTAATTTATGCTGAAAATATGAAATACTGCCTGTGGAGGAGAGCAGTTTTCTAATATTGATGCAGTCCTAGTACAAGGTTATCGGTTCCTACAAGCAACCACGGTTAAGAGGGTGAAGGAATATCGGCCATCAGGACCATATTGCGTACTGGAATAGTCCCAAAAGTGAGTGTGACTTACTTAGAGATAGGTGGTCATGAAATGATGGTGCGTTTACATCTACGTGGGGCACCAGTGTCAACATAGTGAAGCACTTGTGATTTCAGTATGGAGGTTCACTGTTAGACACAGCACCATTGCGCTAAATATTCACATGTCGGGACTGAATACTAGTATTGTGTTAGAATTTAGTTGTTATCACTTTCATTTGCACATTGGATTTAGTTGATTTGTGACCTTAGAGCAGTTATTTGAAATATTTGTGATTTTGTGTATAGGAGTTTACAATTAGGATTGCTGCTATATAGGTACTATATATATATATATATATATATATATATATATATATATATATATATATATATATATATATATACACACACACACATATATACAGTTGTGACCAAAATTATTCAACCCCCACTGAAATTGAGTGTTTTGGCCAGTTTGACATTGCTTTTGATCATTCAGTCATCTTGCTTACATTTACATTAAAGAGGCACTTGTAGGTCAGACAAATATAACATAACAGTTATAATGAAATAACCACAAATGTCTTTTCTGTGCTCACAGCATTATCAGTTTTATTCAACCCCCAAGTGACATTCAATCTTAGTACTTAGTACAGCATCCTTTTACAGTTATAACAGCTTTTAAACGTGAAGCATAGCTTGACACAAGTGTCTTGCAGCGATCTACGGGTATCTTCGCCCATTCTTCATGGGCAAAGGCCTCCAGTTCAGTCACATTCTTAGGCTTGCGCACTGCAACTGCTTTCTTTAAGTCCCACCAGAGGTTCTCAATCGGATTTAAGTCTGGTGACTGCGATGGCCACTCCAAAATGTTCCAGCCTTTCCTCTGCAACCATGCTCTAGTGGACTTGGAGGTATGCTTGGGATCATTGTCCTGTTGAAAGGTCCAACGTCTCCCAAGCCTCAGGTGTGTGACGGACTGCATCACGTTTCCATCCAATATCTCCTGGTACTGAAGAGAATTCATGGTACCTTGCACACGCTGAAGCTTCCCTGTACCTGCAGAAGCAAAACAGCCCCAAAGCATGATTGACCCTCCACCATGCTTCACAGTAGGCAAGGTGTTCTTTTCATCATAGGCCTTGTTCTTCCTCCTCCAAACATAGCGTTGATCCATGGGCCCAAACAGTTCTAATTTTGTTTCATCAGTCCACAGAACACTATCCCACAACTTTTGTGGTTTGTCCACATGGCTTTTGGCATACTGCAGTCGACTCTTCTTATTCTTTGGAGACAGCAAGGGGGTACGCCTGGGAGTTCTGGCACGGAGGCCTTCATTACGCAGTGTGCGTCTTATTGTCTGGGCTGAAACTTCTGTACCCACATCTGACAAATCTTTTCTCAGTTCCTCAGCAGTCACACGGGGACTTCTCTCCACTCTACGCTTCAGGTAGCGCACAGCAGTCGAAGTCAGCATCTTCTTTCTGCCACGACCAGGTAGCGTTTCAACAGTGCCCTTTGCCTTGAATTTGCGAATGATGCTTCCTAAGGTGTCTCTTGGTATGTTTAACATCTTTGCAATCTTCTTATAGCCATTGCCCTTCCTGTGAAGAGAAATCACCTCTTCTCTTGTCTTCCTGGACCATTCTCTTGCCTTCACCATGTTTGTAACCACACCAGTAAATGTCTAGAAGGAGCTGAGTATCACAGTCATTTTAAAGCTGCCTAATTGGTGCTTATTATGCTTGATTGCTGCTCGGTGACATCCACAGGTGTTTTCAATACCTGATGGAAAGCACCTGTATGAACCTCTGTTCTTCAGAGTGGTAGTCTTTAAGGGGTTGAATAATTGTGGCAATGAAGAAACCACATAAGAACCATTTACTACTGTATTACATAAACAATTGATGTCATTTTAGTTGCATTTGGGTAGTTACAACGTCCTTGTAGGATTTGATTCTGAATACAATTCCAAATGTACACTATAGTCCCTAAACCCCTTTACAGCATTGGGGGTTGAATAATTTTGGTCACAACTGTATACACACCGTATTTTCCGGCGTATAAGACGACTGGGCGTATAAGACGACCCCCTACTTTTCCTGTTAAAATATAGGGTTTGAGCAATACTTGCCGTATAAGACTACCCCTCTTCCAACACACACCAAATAAAAATGAAAAAACATCAGATTTGATTTCAATATGGTATGCTATTTCAGTATGGTATTCCAATGATGGGGCGCTATTCCTCCCACTGACACCAATGATGAGGCACTACCCCTCCCACTGACACCAATGATGGGGCACTATTCCTCCCACTGATACCAATGATGGGGCACTATTCCTCCCACTGATACCAATGATGGGACACTATTCCTCCCACTGATACCAATGATGGGGCACTATTCCTCCCACTGATACCAATGATGGGACACTATTCCTCCCACTGATACCAATGGTGGGACACTATTCCTTCCACTGATACCAATGGTGGGACACTATTCCTCTCACTGATACCAATGGTGGGACACTATTCCTCTCACTGATACCAATGATGGGACACTATTCCTCCCACTGATACCAATGATGGGACACTATTCCTCCCACTGATACCAATGATGGGACACTATTCCTCCCACTGACACCAATGATGGTGCCCCATCATTAGTCAGTGGGAGGAATAGTGCCCCATCATTAGTCAGTGGGAGGAATAGTGCCCCATCATTAGTCAGTGGGAGGAATAGTGCCCCATCATTAGTCAGTGGGAGGAATAGTGCCCCATCATTAGTCAGTGGGAGGAATAGTGTCCCATCATTGGTATCAGTGGGGGAGGAACAGTGCCTCATCGTTGGTGTCAGTGGGGGAGGAACAGTGCCTCATCGTTGGTGTCAGTGGGGGAGGAACAGTGCCTCATCGTTGGTGTCAGTGGGGGAGGAACAGTGCCTCATCGTTGGTGTCAGTGGGGGAGGAACAGTGCCTTATCGTTGGTGTCAGTGGGGGAGAGGAGCGGCTGCTCCTTCCAGTTCGGCCGCTCGATTTTCGCAGGGCCTGCTCAGCTCCGCCTCCTCGCCGGTGATTGGTCGCCTGTGTGCCTTTCCAGTGCCGCCGCCCAATCACCGGTGAGGAGGCGGAGCCGAGCGGCCGCGTGACCATCGAGCGGCCGAATTGAAAGAAGGAGCAGCCGCGCCTCTTGGACCGGATCGTCGTGGGACCGGAGCCAGGTAAGGTACTGCAGCCCCTCTGCCCACCCCTGTACTTAGTGTCCATTGGAGGAGGAGGGGGGGCGGCGCCGCGCCGCCCCTCGAAAAAGTGCCGCCCTGACACCAGCTCGCACCAGCGTATAATACGACCCCCGACTTTTCAGAAGATTTTCAGGGGTTGAAAAGTCGTCTTATACGCCGGAAAATACGGTATATATATTATAATTTTCATACAGTTTACATTTTTTTCCTAAGCACAACAGCACCCCTTTTCTTTCAATTTTAGATTCAATGATTATGTATTTGCAGTATGGACGGGTGACTTAGAAACCTTATTCTTGTTTAATATTTATTTGACTTGTTTAATGCCAGGAATTAAGTTTAATATGTGAATGAGCACAACAGAAATTTCTTTTTTTGGATACTCTTTGGAGAATACGCAATGAGCATATTGTTAGTGATTTATATATTAAGCCTACAGATCATAACCAGTTGTTGATTTCTAGTTTTCATCCTCTTTCAGACTCTTGTTCGGACAGATTTCAGTGAGTTATTCCTAAAAATTACATGCCTACAATTAAATAACGACATATTTCCATTCAAAAAAAGTACCGCTTTGAGTACAGAAATATTGACATAATCAGACTGCTAGGGAGGTTAAGGGCCAAGTTTCAGTGTTAGCCTTTTTTTTTCAGAGACCCTCTTTGGTTCGTTCTTATTTGCAAGGAGTAATGCTTACACTTCCTCCTGTCAGACAGCTTCTGTGTCCTTGGGACTTGAACTTAATCTTGACAATGTTATGGAAACCACCATTTGAACATATTAGGAGAATTTCATTAGTTATGTTGACTTGAAAGGTTCTGTTTATGGCGGCAATCACTTCTGCAAGAAGGGTGTCTGACCTGGCAGCTCTTTCTTGTAGAGTACCGTGTTTGGTTTTGCATCAGGATAAGCTGGTGTTGCCAAAGTTTTTTTTTTTTTTTTTTTTCTAGTTTTCATTTGAATCAGGACATTACACTGCTTTCATTTTTTCCTAGACCTCAGTCAGTAAGAGAGAGATCTTTACATGCCCTATATGTGGTACGGCTTATAAGGGTTTTCTTGAGAATAACGACAAAAATCAGAAATTCAGATTTCTTGTTGTGTCTGAAGGGCCCCAGGAAAGTGCAAGCGGTGTCCAAAACAGCTATTTCTCATTGGATTCACCAGTTAATCATTCAAGCCTGGGGCAAGGTTCCACCCCTACCGGTCAAAGTGCATTCTGCCAGAAGTGTTGGGGTCATCTTGGGCTATCTGTCATCAGTTGCTTAGCTTTGCAAGGCCACTATATGGTCTTCGGTTCACACATTCTCAAGATTTTACCAGGAGGATATCAAGAGCCATGGAGTATTCTGCTTTAACCGTAGCCTATTATAAACAGCTGTGTAGGTCCTTTGAGATTGATGGCAGTAGTTATTATGGTGTCACCCACCCCTCAAACTTATTTATTTGGGACATCTCACATAGTCATAATTGTACTCTGTGTCCTGTGATGTACTCCAAGAAATGGATTTTACAGGTAAGTATGTAGTAAAAAAAAAATCCAATTTTATCTTTACAGGGCTAGATGGATTAGGCTTAAAATGTGGATGAGAGTCAGTTTAGCGTTTGTTTGGTTTTCCCTTTACCTCCACTTTAATGCCCTCTCCCCAGCAGCACTGGCTTTCCTGATGCTCCAGTGCTGCTGCCATGAGGGAAAACAGGAAGCCCTGTAAAAACATTGAGATTCTATATTTAAAACTTGGAATGACAGCATCGGGTTAATTATCAAGTACCAGCACTGTCACACGGTCTACATACCAAAAGTTCTGGGTATAGTCTCTGCTAGCAGCTGGCCAGAATGGGGGAGGAGGGAAGAAAAGGTGAGTGTGCTGCTGAGGAGGAGCAGGGAAATTGGTATTTTGCTTTTCCCGATATGAGCAAAGCACAGGTTTGCTTTAAATAGCAATAGGGAGATCTCTAAATATCATGTTTTTCTCTTCCTTTTCAGGCTTCCTGATGAGATGACACAAAGTCCAAAACTACAGATTGACAGTAGCATTACATTAAGTAACTCTCTGCATAGTGGATGTTTTCCAGCTAATCCACGAACCTCAGCGGTACTTATTCCAGGCCTTTCTGAGAAAGTAATTCACAAACCAATAGTACAGGTAAACACAACCTCTTTCACATAAATATTGTAGAATTTACTCAGCATAACATCTTTTATATTTTACCAAACAATTGGGTATTGTATTGTGATTTTGTGCATTGAAATTCATTAATTTGTATTTTTTCCAAAACAATTGTTGGAAAATTGGATAAGTGCTGTGCAAATACTGTGTAACATAAAAATATGCAAACCTACCATTATTTTCTCTAGAGGCCTCTGCTTTAAAAAAAAAAAAAAGTGTATATATATGGTTTGGGGGTTTCTATTTATTTTTTTTTAACAATTTCTTGCAAAAATCTACTTTTTTTTTTAATACACACACACACACTTTCATAAGCAAAGACGTTTATTGTTTAGCACTATATTTTGTATATATATTGTTGCACTGCATTTTCAGTTTTAGTTTCATGGCATTGTATATGTGCAATTTGTAGCAGGATTGTTGTTTAAGCACCTTGCATTTACTTATTGTTTTATTTGGGATTTAGTCACTGGGGAGGAAGGATATAATTGCAAGCCCACGGGCATTATAGCACATGCACATTTTGTGGGGATCCTTTGTGTAGTATGGAGTTAATTAATTTAATTAAAGTAGTTTTTGGGAGAGGAGGCGCAGCAATTTTTTATCTCTGTATGTAAATGATCATGATAAATGCATGCACTTTGAAGGTGAGCTCCATAAGGCATACATTGAAACTGCTACTGAGGAAGCTGGTTTCTACCCCACTTTCCTAAATCACACTTCCCTATGGAATGGGCCCCCCTGTACCGTATAATTTGTTCAGCCCCCTGGGACATCTTGGTCTTTTGCAAGTCCTTTTGCCTCATGGCAGACTCTCCACCACTAAGCCAACCAGACCTGCTCAAAAACCTGTTCATATTAAAGGCTCGTCCCCACCACTTGACAAGGGGTGAAAAGGTATGTGTATTAACAATTGCACCACCTTAGAGCGAAGACATCCTTAGAGAGGTGCACAAAGGGTTGAGATTTACTAAAGCTCGAGCACACATAATCTGGTGCATCTGTGCACAGTGACCAATCAACTTCTAGTTTTTTGCCAAAGCTTAATGGAATAAGCTGAAGTTAGAAGCTGGTTTGTTACTATGCACAGCTGGACCACATTCTTTGTGCACCAGTATTCATAAATCTCCCTCTTATGCAGACCATAGATGGGGAGAAAACCGGCCGATTTTTCTTTAAAAAAAAAAACTAAAAATCGGTCGTTCAAGCGGCCGACGTTACCAGGAACGGTAAAAAAAAATCGGCCGATTTTCATCCCATCTACAGCCGGCAAAAAGTGTCCCTGCAGAGAGCTCCGCTATTTTTTTGACAGTTCCTTGACATTTATAGCGGTTGCAACAATGTATCTATTTGTATCCATTTAGGATACAGATGTTTTTATTCGGAAACAAATAGATACATTGTTGCAACCGCTATAACCTCCTCCTCCATATTTATTTTAAGGCAGAGGCCCTAGAGAGTAAATTGGTGCGTTTTTTTTATGTCACACGGTATTTGCACAGTGGTATTTCAAACGCTTTTTTTTTTTATTGCACTAAAAACACAAATATGTAACACACTTTTTTATAAGCTATAAAAGATGGTGTTACACCGAGTAGATAGATAACATACATGTCACGTTTTAAAATTGCGCATAGCCGTGTAATAAAGACAAACAACATAAATTTTACTATCTATAGGCGACAATTTAAAAGGCTTTACAGGTTACCATGTTAGATCTGCAGAAGAGGTCTGGTGCTAGTATTCCTGCCCATGATCTGATGTTCGCAGTGATACCTTACATGTGTGGGTCGATCACTGTATGCGTGCACACGGGACCAATGTGCCTTTGAGTGCAAACACCGGAGGATGGGGGTTTACATTATTATTCTTTTTTTTTTCCAGTTATTAAGTTAGTTTTTTTTCTAGTCATCTTCCAAGATGGCACAACTGAGAGATGACTAGCTCCACCTGACTGGAAACACAATCAAAAATTGAGTTTAAATTCCCCACCCTTCCCTCCACTCTTTGTTTTTTTGCAGACTTAAGGCCTGGGGTTGGAGGTCCTCCCTGGTGGGTAAACAGCTGAGCCAGAGAGGGCAGGCTGTAACTCACTCACTCCAAGGGCCCTAGTTGATCGGACCTTCCTGGGCACAGGGGAGGTGTGCCTGGCGTTCCAGAGACAGGCACTCTTCATCCCTCTTCCGAGGCAGTGTGGAGGTATGTCCAGGAGAGGACCAGGTCGTGAGGTGGCTTCTCATGGGTATGGGGACCACCAGCCAGCATTTTGAACATGAGGCTCACCCCTGTGGGGTGAGTGAGGCGGCCACAGTGGAGTCCAGTACTGGTTCTGCCAGATGGAGGTAGGAGAGCCCAGGGCGCAGCACCAGAAGTGGGAATGAGGCTGTGGACCAAGCCTCACTCGTTCACAGTAGGACTTTTCCGGCGAGGGAGGGACTTCCACCGTAAAGATGGTGGCGCCGGTCGATGCTACTTCCTGAGGCCAGTGAGGAACCTCCAGGATTTACCTCTGGCAATGTGGACCCAGGAGCCCGGCAAAGGTGATCCAGCCCCGAAGGGCCCTGCTAAGGATGGAAGGCGAGGCAGTGGCTGCAGCCAGTGAGAAGACCATGGGCAGTGAGTCTGACTTGGCTGATGGGGGAGAGGACGGGGGTAGAGACTCTACTTACTCCCTTACAGGTGTACTTAGGAGGTAGGAATACATGCTTACCTGGGCCCCTGTTTATCTTTCTTTAGAGCTATGTAGAACTGCCCAGGAGAGTGCCCACAAAACACCTAATGCTAAAGCCCCCACTGCCTCCCCTGCTCCAATTGGTGTGGTTGTTGTAATGATAAAGTCCCGTAAGGCCATGCCAGACCCTTTTGCTACAAGCGTATCCACATGTTGTCGGGGAAAGAAACTTCGTCGGTTATGAAGGAATTTTTTGTTGGTGCAACAAAGCCACCTTACAATCTTTCAAAACAGCCCTGGCATCCAGGGAAGTGGATGCCCGGTCCTCTAGGGAAGGGTCTTCTTCTCAGGAAGCTTAGATGGGGAAGCAGTGTGGGGGTTTGGGTCCCTCATCTTCTCAGGTCACAGAGGAGGAAGATCTAGAAGAGGCAGAGGTTTCTGGTCAAAGCTCCCTGGAAGAGGGGGAAGATTTGGAAGGTGCTAGTCAGGCTAGCGATGAATCTAGACCGGGTAGACACCTTTTTGCCGAGAAAGATATATGGAAGGGCTCCTCAGGGCTATCTATGCCTCGGAGGACATCCCAGAATCACCAACGCAGGTCTCAGACCAGGACAAGATGTATAGGGGGTTGGTGAGGCCACAAGCTAGGGTGCTACCCATGCACCAAACTCTCAAAGATATTGTCTTGGAGTGGAAGGATTCTGAGAGAGAGGCCCTAAAATTGAAGACCTTGAAGTGGTACTCCTTTGGGGAAGACGATGAAGAGAAATTACTCAAAGCTCCCAAATTAGATGCGGCATTATCGCAAGTATCTAAACAGTCTAATGCCAATGCCGCTACTATGGCTCCAGCTCTGGCATCTGCCTGCATCGCTAGAAATGCTGACGCGTGGATGCATAGAGTATTTGACCACATCTCTCGGGGGAACCAAGAAATAAGGGGAAGCCCAGTCAGAAGAGGTGATGGATTCCCTGGAGGTAAGGCAGTAGCTAACCTAGCAGACACTGCGGTGGAGATGGTCAGAACATCGGCTAAGATTGCAGCTCTTCTTCACTCAGCCCGGTGGGCAGTATGGGTTAAAACCTGGGAAGGCAGACATCAAGAACCCGTCTCTGTAGTTTGCCCTATGAAGGTTTCTTTCTGTTTGGCCCAGGGCTGTACCAGGTGTTATCGAGGTCCACCGAAAAGGTGAAGATGTTTTTTCATGTCCCCCTTAATTAGGGCCAACAAATATTTTGGAACGACTCCCCCAAGAGATGTGCCAACAAAGGGAGACAGAAAGGAAGCTTCCTTTTTTCTGGCTCCAGTGGGGGTCATCAAGAGGACCAACAAGCCCTGGCCTGTGGGAGCAACGCCTAAGGGGGACCTCCTCCAATTTCAGAGACTTGTTGGCAGTGGGTCAGACCTTGAAGGCCTTTGTAGACAGGATCGGAGGAAAAGAAGTCCTAATTCTGTCAGACAGTATGTCGACAGTGGCATACCTGAGTCATCAGGGGGGCAGCAGATCTCGGAATCTCCTGGACCTAGCTCAGGACATTCTAGGATGGGAAGAGAGCAGAATTCTTTTGGTGTTGGCAGTCCACATAAAGGATTCAGTCAACACGAAAGCATATTTTCTCTGCTGACAGTTCGCCAGGGAGAGTGGGAACTCAATCCTGAGGTCCCTTTTCAGATAAGTCAGGTTTTTGGCAGCCCGGAGATGGACATTTTTGCCTGCAGGAAAAACAAGAAGGCGAGACAGTGTTTCTCCCTGGCTCGGGAGCAGGGATCCGAAGGCCTGGATGCGTTAGCACAGGAATGGGATTTCAAACTGGCATATGCATTTCCCCCTCTGCCATTGATCCCGCAGATATTTCAGAATCTGGGCCGATCAAGCTGCAGACTGATCTTGCTGGCCCCGTGGTGACCAAGAAATGCCTGGTTTGCCACCTTGAAGAGGTGGGCCGTAGCGTCTCCCAGTCAAGAGGGATCTTCTTTTACAGGGACCAACTCTGCACCCCAATCCAGCGTTTTTTCAGTTAACGGCTTGGCTCTTGAAAGGGAGATCCTTCGAAAAAATGGGGTGCACTAAGAGAGTGATACACGCTTCTCAGTAGGAAACCGAGCACTAGAAAAATATATGCCAAGGTGTCTAAAGTGTTTTCTAGTTGGTGTCAGAAAAAAGGGGCTTCCCTTCCCAAGGTTCAGGTGATCCTAGACTTGTTCCCAGCAGGGGTGGATAAAGGTATAGCAGTAAGCACCCTAAAGCTGCATGTCAGCCCTGTTCTTTTTGGATCAGAGGCTCAAGTCAGAGCCACTAGTTAAGAGGTTTCTGGGGCCAAGAGAGAGGGTGACCTCCATTAACTTACATAATCTTCTGGCTTGGGATCTGACCTTAGTGTTAGAAGCTTTCACCAAGCCATCGTTAAGGCCACTGGCACATATTTCTGTAAAGATTTTATCTGTTAAGTTAGCATTCCTTTTAACCATCACAACGGCAAGAAGGATAGGCAACCTTCAGAGCCTATCAAGGAATCCTTCCTGGTGGTATTAGAGGACATGGTAGTGCTTAGACAGGATCCTCTTTATTTGCCAAAAGTGGCCTTACAGTTTTCATAGGACCCTGGAGATTGTCCTACCATCTTTCTGTCAAAACCCTAGGAATGAGAGGGAAAAGTTTTCATTTTATAGATTTCAGGCGGTGTTTACTGACATATTTGAATAGAGTGACTTCAGGAAGTCAAGTCGCCTTCTAATGTTTTTTAGTGGCCCGAGGAAGGGACGGCAAACATCTAAGCCAACAATGGCTGGATGGATCAGACAAGCAATCTCCTTGGCTTGTGAGCAATCAGGTGTTTCAGTTCCCATACACCTGAGGGCTCACTCTACTAGGAACTGGTGACCTCTTGGACGGAGAAGGCTGGAGCATTGATTGAGCAGATCTACCGAGTGGCCACACAGACAAATCAGGACACCTTTGTGAGACACTACATGGTAGTGTTGTCACCTCAGGACCTGGAGTTTGGCAGGAAAGTATTACAGGACCGGGGGAGAGCCCGAAAGAGCGGCGGGAAGGGGGGTGGCATCCCCTTCTGTTGCTTGTAATGGCAGTCTAGCGGCTAAAAATCTGTTTCGATTGCTATTACAAGAGAGCCGACTGCGGCTCTAAGATAAAAAAATCAGTACCTGGGTGATGCCTGCGATGTTATTAACACCAAAAGTCCAGCGACATACTGGTACATCGCTGGACTGGAAGTGGTTAAAAAATTATTTCAGGCCTGAACATTGCACAAACCCCCAAACATTATATATTTTCTGAAAGCAGACACCTTAGAGCAGCCTTTCTCAGCCAGAGTGCCTTGAGGTTTCTTCAGGGGTGCCTTGGCAAAATGTCTAAATTTGGCCAAAATGTGTATACAAGCCAGTGGGTGGAACAAGTCTGTCTTTTAGTTATACAAAGCCACAGGTTTTCATTGTGCACCGTTACGACCTTCTAATGCACATTTTTCTTGCAGGTTAAACAAAATATGCATTTACAGTTGTGACCAAAATTATTCAACCCCCAATGCTGTAAAGGGGTTTAGGGACTATAGTGTACATTTGGAATTGTATTCAGAATCAAATCCTACAAGGACGTTGTAACTACCCAAATGCAACTAAAATGACATCAATTGTTTATGTAATACAGTAGTAAATGGTTCTTATGTGGTTTCTTCATTGCCACAATTATTCAACCCCTTAAAGACTACCACTCTGAAGAACAGAGGTTCATACAGGTGCTTTCCATCAGGTATTGAAAACACCTGTGGATGTCACCGAGCAGCAATCAAGCATAATAAGCACCAATTAGGCAGCTTTAAAATGACTGTGATACTCAGCTCCTTCTAGACATTTACTGGTGTGGTTACAAACATGGTGAAGGCAAGAGAATGGTCCAGGAAGACAAGAGAAGAGGTGATTTCTCTTCACAGGAAGGGCAATGGCTATAAGAAGATTGCAAAGATGTTAAACATACCAAGAGACACCTTAGGAAGCATCATTCGCAAATTCAAGGCAAAGGGCACTGTTGAAACGCTACCTGGTCGTGGCAGAAAGAAGATGCTGACTTCGACTGCTGTGCGCTACCTGAAGCGTAGAGTGGAGAGAAGTCCCCGTGTGACTGCTGAGGAACTGAGAAAAGATTTGTCAGATGTGGGTACAGAAGTTTCAGCCCAGACAATAAGACGCACACTGCGTAATGAAGGCCTCCGTGCCAGAACTCCCAGGCGTACCCCCTTGCTGTCTCCAAAGAATAAGAAGAGTCGACTGCAGTATGCCAAAAGCCATGTGGACAAACCACAAAAGTTGTGGGATAGTGTTCTGTGGACTGATGAAACAAAATTAGAACTGTTTGGGCCCATGGATCAACGCTATGTTTGGAGGAGGAAGAACAAGGCCTATGATGAAAAGAACACCTTGCCTACTGTGAAGCATGGTGGAGGGTCAATCATGCTTTGGGGCTGTTTTGCTTCTGCAGGTACAGGGAAGCTTCAGCGTGTGCAAGGTACCATGAATTCTCTTCAGTACCAGGAGATATTGGATGGAAACGTGATGCAGTCCGTCACACACCTGAGGCTTGGGAGACGTTGGACCTTTCAACAGGACAATGATCCCAAGCATACCTCCAAGTCCACTAGAGCATGGTTGCAGAGGAAAGGCTGGAACATTTTGGAGTGGCCATCGCAGTCACCAGACTTAAATCCGATTGAGAACCTCTGGTGGGACTTAAAGAAAGCAGTTGCAGTGCGCAAGCCTAAGAATGTGACTGAACTGGAGGCCTTTGCCCATGAAGAATGGGCGAAGATACCCGTAGATCGCTGCAAGACACTTGTGTCAAGCTATGCTTCACGTTTAAAAGCTGTTATAACTGTAAAAGGATGCTGTACTAAGTACTAAGATTGAATGTCACTTGGGGGTTGAATAAAACTGATAATGCTGTGAGCACAGAAAAGACATTTGTGGTTATTTCATTATAACTGTTATGTTATATTTGTCTGACCTACAAGTGCCTCTTTAATGTAAATGTAAGCAAGATGACTGAATGATCAAAAGCAATGTCAAACTGGCCAAAACACTCAATTTCAGTGGGGGTTGAATAATTTTGGTCACAACTGTATTATTATCATTACTACTTTTTACCATACATTTTTATTGAAAAGAAAAGAAAACCATACAATGCAATGCATATTATGTGTGCACACCAGTTCACAGGTTTACAAGTTAAGTTTACACATTGTATAGGGGGTATTGGAAAACATAACCTTCAACCATAAGGAGGTAAAAAAATGAGTAGACGTAGTATCCCCTAGCACACTGTGATCAGACTCCTGATACTTCTTTTTCTTTGAGCTGCCCTAATATCTTCCCAGAGATCCGAATGAGCACTCTTATTGTAAACCATGTGAAATTTAATGTAACATAGTTAGAAAAGAGAACAAGATATAAGTAGGAAACTCCACCTTCTCGTTCCAAAGTGACAAATATCAAATTACAATTGTGTTGAGTAACTTCTCCATATATCCCATTTCTTTATATGCTGTATGTGCTCTGTGTTCTTTATACGACAATTTTTCAAAGAGAGACTGCGTATTAACTCTAGTGATAACTCTTTATGCTTGGTGATAATGATTTACATTTATTATGAAATCAGAAATGGTGTCACGCTCCACTACCAATTGCAAAAAAGTGTGAATAAATAACACTCCAGCTTCGAAAACGTACATAATGTTATATCTGCAATTATAATCCTTGACCTTGATACTTCTTCCAGTGCTGTGATACAAAATTAATAACTGTGCAGTTCACCAATCTTAAAAAACTTTACTCTCATCTGGTGTATAATATTATGTATATTACGGAATAATAATAATAATTATTATTATTTTTGAGCCTGTAAAGCATTGCACCAGTGATCAGCAGATTGCTGTTGCCATGGAGGTCTCCAGGAGATTGTCAGATGAATCTGGGTGCTCGTACGTCTTATGAGCAGACAGTTTAACACTGATGTTAAGACTGCATGAAGTACCGCAGCACTGTGGTAGTTAATTGAGAACTAAAGCTGACACCTTCAAAGGATATAGTTACTTATAGTTCATTCATTCACAGAACTTTGTGAACGAATGACGTGGCTGTGTGGGCGGAGCCCCTCATGGCCTTACTGATTTCAAAAACTGACAGCTAGTACAGGGAACTTCTGCCTGAACTGCTGTCACTGGGGGTCGGTTCGGGCAGCGTCTGCAGCAGTGGGAACATGTTCCATGTTCCACTCTAAAACCAGGTGAGATAAGTTCCTAAAGGTTAATTTATACTTTAAAGTGGACCTGAAAGAGTTACCTTTTGCCTTAAGTTGCTCTTTAAAAGTTTTGGTGCACTTCCTAGCACGTCCTTGTGCCTAGGCACTTCTTCTTTAGCCTGTAGCCCAGCAATGGGCAAACTACGGCCCGGCGGACCTTTTAATCCGGCCCGCGGATGTGGCTGTCAGTATGTGTGTAGGCGGGGCAGCGTGACGAACGTGAGGGGAGGGGAGCTAGGCTCCTCTCACAGTCCGCCCTGAAGACCGGAACGGCGAGAGGAACGCGCGGAGCAAAGGTAAGTGAATTGACACAGGGGGGACTTGGCTTACTACTTGGGGGGGAATAGTACTATGAGGAATGAAATACTATATGAGGGATGAATTACTATAGGGGGGATGAATTACTATAGGGGGGATGAATTACTATAGGGGGGAATGCATTACTGTGGGGGATGAATTACTATGGGGGATAAATTAATATATGGGGGATGAATTACTATATGGGGGATGAATTACTATATGGGGGATGAATTACTATATGGGGGATGAATTACTATGGGGGATGAATTACTATGGGGGATGAATTACTATAGGGGGGGATGAATTACTATAGGGGGGATGAATTACTATGCTTACTATGGGGGAATATTACTATACTTACTATGGATGACACATACACATCATTCATCTACTCTTGGTCCGGCCCCCGGGTCCAATATATGAACCCATTGCGGCCCTCAAGTCAAAAAGTTTGCCCACCCCTGCTGTAGCCTCATTACTGTATTTTCACTGTGTGAACAGCACTTCTTTCTCTTAGGTTTACAAGATTTGGAGTGTGATTTGATGTCACTGCTATGCTGTTTTGCTAGAAAGAAAGCTGCAGTGCAGTGATCTTGCTGGGTTTGCTTACTTCATTGTTTTGCTTCTTGCAACTTTGCTTTGGCTTCATAAATATTCCCCTACTGGTCTTCAGATCTCCAGTCGTTAGGAAGCAAAATCTGTCCCCAAACATAGACTCAAATTAGAAAAGATGTTGAAAGCTTGTATTAGGGAAAAGATCAGCTGTAGGGAGATAAGACTAAAGCATGTCATGAAGGTACCGCACTGGCAGAAGATAATTTTTAGAAGAATTTGGTACCTTTAGATTTAAATGCAATCCCATCCTGCTAAATTTATATCTAACACTATGGAGCTGCAAAAAATGGTAACCTGTGGATTATTTTTTTTTCACTTCTTTGCTTAAAGGCGCCATATTCACAAATGTAAGCTGGCATCTTCCTCTCTATTTGCTACATATTTTATGTATATTTATATGCTTATTCTGTTAGTTTTTGCATCATCTTAGATACTGATTATGTAAATTATCAATGGACAGAAGTAATATGAGGCAAATTACTAGCTGTATACCTTTATACTTTGATCTTTATAGCTGCTTGAAAAACTTTTTTTCTCTTAAGTGTAATTATTAAAATTTTTGTTGGTGGGTTAATTTCACTAGGTTTCACCATCAAGCATTCCATTAGAACTGCAAAGTTTGGAAACGTCTTTGGCACCCCAGGTTTCACCTACCCGTGAACGGTCACCAGATGTTATCTCAAGTGCTTCCACTGCTGTGTCCCAAGATATTCCTGAGATTGCCTCAGAGACCCTGCAAAGAAGTTACCCAGCAGCTATATCATTAGGCCTGTCCCCTGAAGATACTGAGAAAAATCATGCTCCTAGCATGAGTTCTGCAGCCTCTGCCTTACACCTTCTTTCAACCCGTAATTGTAACAAACCAGAGCATGGACACAGAGTATTAGAGACTGGATCTTCTGCAGCTCAAGATGAACTGGTTGGAACTGAGGCCCTGGCTGAGAGAAGTACTCAGGATAAAGTAGAAGAAGCCATATCCCAGCCTTGGCCTGCCGCACCTGACATAACAAGAGAGACCAGAAATAATTTAAATGAAAGGTAAGCTGTAGTATTTTAGAAAGTCCATTGTTTTTTAATTTTGACTGTTTGTTGTGTGTTTTATTTTCTGTTTCAAGGTATCCGTAATCTCTAAATTTTCTTAACAAAGAATAAGATTTTCATGTTTACCATGAGAAACATTCAGAGATTGATGGAAAATCCTGTGGAAATCTTTAATTGATGCTTTCTTCTATAGTTGACTCCTCTGGCTGTCTTTGAAAATCACGTGCTTGAAGAATAAGTTCACCTTTTAAAAGAAAAAATAAATGCACATCTTTTTCTTTTTTTTTTATTAGGAGCTTGTAAAGCATTGCAACCTCAATCAGCAGATCATGATTGCAATACATGGTTCCTACAGACTGTCAGACTGCTCGTAACTCCCATGGGCAGAAAGTTACTCCATGACAGGAATCATCGATGAACTACCTAGAGTGGTCACCAGCGCTCTGGTAGTTTATTGAAAACTGCAAGCCGTCAGCCGCAAAGGCTAATAGTAGTTGTAGTTTTCCCACTCACAGAACTCTGCGAGTGAATGATGCTGCCATGCGGGCGAGACCCTGCAGCGTGGTGATTGGTGGTGAGCTGTGTCCCTCGGATCAGTGTAAAGAGCCAATGACATCGACTCTTTACCACAGCCGATCACAATTGCAAACAAAGACCTGTTACTGACGACTTCTCACACACAGGTCGTGTGTGAGGAGGAGAACCCAGGAAAAATTACCACTTTAACCCATTAGCCATCAGTGTACCTGCCACCGTAACCACCAGTGCAACTTATCGGTGTCCCTTTCACTGCAGCCACCAGCGCTACCTAATCGGTGTACCCGTCACAGAGCCGCTGTCCCTGCCGCACACTACCAATGTACCCATTACAGCCGCCCATCAGCAGTTTAGCCATCACACAGCCTCAATCAGCAGTGCACCTATCCAGGTATCACCAGAGCCGCCCTGTGCAAAACATTTTATATTTTCACATCCTTTGTATTACGGATGAGGGCAGCGGGGAGCTCTCACCATCCGATTCCAATTCGGAGTACAAACCTGTCGAAAGTTGTGGATCGTGACTGAATCAGAGGAGGAAACAGTCCCTCCTAAAAGGATAATATACTCTGAAGATCAGGCAAGCACCAGCAGTGCCATACACCCCAATGGTGAATCGGTAAACACCAACAGCGCTAGATCGCCAGATGAAAGGCCCAATACTAATAATGGAGTATCACATCAGACCCCAAGAATTAGGACCCGTACATATCTTCCAGATGCACTTGCAAACCCATTATGGCTGCCTCCAACTTCGGATCAGGTTTCACTGCAAATCCAGGTGTTCAGGTCAACACTGAAACGTTTTCGGAAATTTAATTTTTTTAACCACTTGCTGTCTTCCCTATAGCAGATTTACTGCTGCAGGGTGGAGGTTCTGTGCAAAATCAAATATATAAACATGATTTTGCATTTCCACCTCTGGGGGGGGGGGGGGGGGGTTTGTGCACCTGCAACCGGAGTGCCGCTTCTGCTGTGGTTGGAGACAGCAGAAGTCGATCAACAGGTGCCGGCCAATGGATCAACGCTGAAACCTGTTGATCACCGAGGAGAATGACAACACAGCTCTGCCTATGTAAACAAGGCAGAGCTGTGTTTTGTCAACAGCAATCTGCTAGATTTTATTCAGGGAAATTAAATTATTTCTAGCCTTAGAATTAACATTGGGCTTGCAAAAAAAATAAAAAAAACTACACGCTTACTGGTCCACCCAGCTCATCCACCACATGCCCATTTATTCAGCTGCAATGTCCAGCACATGCTATGACATGATCCTGATCCTATGCTTTCTGTGTTGCATCGATAATTCACATTGCCCCTGCCCAAGATCAGCCTGGATATGATGAGCTTTATAAAATCCACACAGTAACTTTTTTGCCAAGAGAATTGATGAAGCGTATGTCCTTTACCAAAGCATCTGTGTAGACAAGTCCCTTGTCCACTTCACTGGCTGGATAGGAATCCAGCAGTACATTCCCAGTAAAAAGGCCAAGTATGGATTGAAGCTCAACAAGCTCTGTTAAAAGAGCCACAGGATATGTGCATGCCTTCTGCATGTACGAAGGCAAAGACTCCCAGCTGCAGCCCCCTGAGTGTCCAACCTACATTGGCACAAGTGGAAAAATTGGCTTGGACCTAGCATAGTCACTATTCAAAAAGGGTTATCACATCTACCTGGCTATTACACAAATCTGCCCCTTCTCCGCCACCTGTACCTCCAGAAAACCTTGGCCTGCTGTGCCACCTGAACAAACCGGAAGGGCTTCCCACAAAGTCTTCAAACCACAAGGCTACAAAGGGGGACAATCGGTGAGTCTGGGGAACGGTGAAGTGTTGGGCGTGAAGTGGAGCGATGAAAGTGATGTATGTGCCCTGTTCATCATCCACAATGACACCTTGGTGGAAATTCACAGAAGATGCGGCCCCATCCAAAAGCCTGACTGTATCCATGATCATAATTGGTTCATGGGGCGGAGGGGGGTGGATTTAAACTATCAGATGCTGCAGCCCTATTTATCAACAAGAAAGTCCCTCTACTGGTATGAAAAAACTTGCAATTTACCTTTCCCGTTTGGCCATTTATAGTGCATGTGTCACCTATCACAAGTCAATAAAAAGACCCACCATCTTTCTCACATTTATAGAAGATTTCATCACCGCCCTGATCAACCAGCAAGGATCTCCACTAGAAAGCATTCACTCTGATTCTGTAAGCAGACTTGGTGAGCAACATTTTCCAGAGAAGCAGGCCAAAGGCACCAAAAGAAATGTTGGGTATGCAGCAGAGGGGGTGGGTGTTAGGTGAGTTTTCATTGTCCCCAGTGTCCCACTCAACCAGGCCTATGCATTGGACACTGCTTTCAACATTACCGCATGTCACTAAAATATTAGGTTTAGTGCTGATGTATCTAATAGCGTGCCATTTTCCTGTTTCTAATATCTGTGCTGTTCATTTGCCTGCTGTCTGGATTGTCCATGCCTATGCCTTCCACCTTCACTGACCCTGCAAAGAGAGGTAAAAGAGGCACCACTGCGTGTAGACTGTAAGTGGTTTATTTAAGAACAGTGTAAAATGTACTCACATGCAATCAGTAAAAAACAGGCACACCTAGAGTCTTGTATAGCCTGGGACTGACAGTGGCCTGTTCTGCAGGTAAAAGCTGTCCTTTTCCAGAGTCCATGGCCAGTTTGGAGGTGTAGGAGGTCTGGAACAGCACGGCTGAGGCGCAGGTGGGAGCGCAGATGGAACGCGGCGATCGCTGCATCGATATCACTGGATGTGATGCAACAACGTTTCAGAGCATGCACACCACAGGAGTGGGTGCGCTCCTTTTGGCGTTTCGGGGCATGCACACCGCAGCCTTGACAGAGGACCTCACAGAGGACAGCTCATCTTGCTGCAACCTACCTCCCTGTATGTACTTAACTTACCCCGTTCTGTTTATCAATAATGCATCTGCCTGTCACCTGGATTGTTTTTTCAGCTAAGTTTCTGCCTTCCACCTGCACTGACCACCTCCTGTTAACTTACCATGTTTTTTGCCTGCCACTTGGACTAATCTTTTGCCCTGCTACTGTAGTAGTGGGATTCAAAATAACACAGGGGTCTCACATGTATGGGGCTTCAGAGTAGTGTTCCGAGTAGAGAAACACTGTTTTAGGTTTATTTTCTCTGGGTTTTGTAATTCCTGCATCAGGGTCTGGAATCCGGAGGCTTTGAAGAGATTGCGTGGGATGAAGTCACTACTCATGTGCCCAGGTCTTAGCTGACTGAGGCCCTTAGCCTGATGTTCCTGCCTGCTGTTTAGAGCAATACTTTGGTTGTGATGACCATATATCTGCCTGCTGCCTGTACTCATCCAGGACTTTATTTTTTGGACCATGTTCCTGCTTTCTGCCTGGACCAATGCTTTGGCTTTGCTAACCCTATCTCTACCTGCTGCCTGTACTGATCCTGGCTTGTTTATCTACCATATTCCTGCTTGCTGTTTGGACAAGTCCTTTGGTTGGTTGTTGATGACCACATCCCTGCCTGCTCATACATGTGGTATTGCCATACTCTGGAGGAGTAGAAAAATGTATTTTGGTGTGTAATTATTGGTATTTCAATGCTGTATTTTAGAAATATCTTATACATTGACAACTTTGTGTAAAAATAAATAGAATAAACAAACAACTTTTTTCCTTTTTTTTTTTTTTTTTGTTTTGCACACTTTCCTAAAAAATTGTAGGCAAAAACATGTTCAAAAGTCTCAAGCCTCATAGAATATACGTTGGGGTGTTTTCTTTCCAAAATGTGGTCATTTTGTAGGTGTTTCTATTGTCCTGGTGCCCCAGGGCCTTCAAAAGTGTTACAAGTAGTCAGGAAATTTGATGTGCAATTTATGTTCCTAAAGCACCTGAAGGTGCGGCTTGGATGTTGGGCCTCTGTCTGGCTAGGCTGTAAAAAAATCTCATATACGTTTGGTATTACCATACTCGGGAGTAGCAGAATATATTTTGGGATGTATTTGCAAGCATGTCTAAGCCATGTGAGAGAAATAACTTAATATGGCAATTTTGTGAAAAATATTTAATTCATTTTCCTAAGAATTTTGGGAAAAAGTTTCAAGTTCAAAAAACTCGCCAGAACTTCCTAAATACCTTGGGCTGTCTACTTTCCAAAGAGGGTTTATTTGGTCGATATCGGTACTGTCCTGAAATTTTTGGGCCTCAAGAATTGAGGACATGTACAGTTGCAAGAAAAAGTATGTGAACCCCTTGGGATTATGTGGCGTTTTGCATGAATTGGGCATAAAATGTGCTCTGAACGTCATCTAAGTCACAATAGAAGAACACAGTCTGCTGAACATAATACTACACAAACATTAGATGTTGCCATGGTTTAATTGCACATAACATGTAAACATTCACAGTGCAGGGAGGAAAAAGTATGTTAACCTTTGGACTTAATAACTGGTTGACCCTCCTTTGGCAGCAATAACCTCAACCAAACGTTTCCTGTAGTTGCAGATCAGACCTGCACAACGATCTGGAGTAATTTTGGACCACTCCTTTTCACAAAACTGTTTTAGTGTAGCAATATTCTTGGAATGTCTGGTGTGAATCGCTCTCTTAAGGTCATGCCACAGCATTTTAATCGGGTTGAGGTCAGGACTCTAACTGGGCTACTCCAGAAGGCGTATTCTGTGCTGTTGCAGCCATTGTTTTGTTGAATTACTTGTATGCTTTGGGTCATTGTCCTGTTGCATCACCCATCCTCTGCGGAGCTTCAGTTGGCAGACTGATGATCGTACGTTTTCCTGCAAAATGTCTTGATAAACTCTGGAATTCATTTTCCCATCAATGACAACAATCCGTCCAGGCCCTGAGGCAGCAAAGCAGCCCCAAACCATGGTGCTCCCTCCGCCATGTTTTACAGTGGGGATGAGGTTTTGATGTTGGTGTGCTGTGCCTTTTTTTCTCCACATAATGTTGTGTGTTCTTCCCAAACAACTCAATCTTGGTTTCATCTGTCCACAGTATATTTTGCCAGTAGTGCTGTGGAACATCCAGGTGCTCTTTTGCAAACTTCAAACGTGCTGCAATATTCTTTTTGGACAGCAATGGCTTCCTCCGTGGTATCCTCCCATGTACTCCATTCTTGTTTAATGTTTTTTGTAGATGTGTCAACAAAAATGTTAGCATGTGCCAGAGATTTCTGTAGGTCTTTAGCTGACACTCTGGGATTTTTCTTTACCTCATGCAGCATTCTGCGCTGTGCTCTTGTAGTCATTTTTACAGGATGACCACGCCTAGGGAGAGTAGCAACAGTACTAAACTCTGTCTTACTGTGGACACATGAACATCAAGGCTTTTGGAGATACTTTTGTAACCCTTTCCAGCTTCATGCAAGTCAACAATTCTTGATCGTAGGTCTTCTGAGAGCTCTTTTCTGCGAGGCATGGTTCACATCAGACAGTGCTTCTTGAAACCAGCAAACCCAAAACAGGTGTGTGTTTTTTAAGGGCAGGACAGCTGTCAGCAACAAATCCAATATCATCACACTGATTGGAGTCAAGGTTGGCTCACTCCTGGGTCCAATTAGCTCTGGGAGAAGTCATTAAGCTAGGGCGTCACATACTTTTTCCTCCCTGCACTGTGAATGTTTACTTGTTATGTGCAATTTAACCATGGCAACATCTAATGTTTGTGTAGTATTATGTTCAGCAGACTGTGTTCTTCCATTGTTGTGACTTAGATGACGTTCAGAGCACATTTTATGCCCAATTCATGCAAAACTCCATGTGATCCCAAGGGGTTCACATACTTTTTCTTGCAACTGTATACCATAGTCTGTGAACTCTAAATTTCCTACAGATAAAATAACACTGATTTGGGTTATTTTTTCTAAAGAAATGTAGCAGAATACATTTTGGCATTATTTTATGAAGAACGATTATTTATATAATTTTATAACGAAAACAAAGAAAAATGTGTTGTTTTTTTTTACATTTTATTTAGCTAAAAATAAACTCAGTGGTGTTTTAAATACCACCAAAAAAACCTTTACTTGTGTGAAAAAAAGATAAAAATTTCATATGGTTACAGTGTTGCATGACCGTGTAATTGTCCTTCACAGTGCAACAGCGCTGAAAGCTGAAAATTGGCCTGGGCAGGAAGGGGGTGAAAGTGCCCAGTATTTAAGTGGTTAAGTATTTATATTCACGTTATGTGGGGTTTTGATGTAACTTACTTTATAGACATTTCGGTTGTTTTTATTCATAGTACACACACAGCTGCAAGTGTGTTTATATACCATATTCTGCAGTAGTTGACTACTTTTCGCCTATATATGTAATTCAATATATCATTTGGCTATTCACTGGGGAAACGAGAGACCTCGGGATGTGTTCTCTGGCACCAAATGGATGAATCAAAATGGTACAGCTCCTCCCTGCAACTATATTCCCCCCCCTTCTGCATGCATATTTAGTAAACCCCAAGTTTAAGGCTAAATCTCCAAGTATTAGAAAAACATATAATATGATTGCCTTAAAGAAGTCCCCCTCACAATGTACTAATTCATAAATATAAATTAAAATAAAGTGGTTATATAAACCAAATCAGACATTATCACCAGACCTCAATATGGAATAGAATAGACGTAAAACATCTGAAAAATTTGATAGTAAAAGTGAAAAACACCCAAACATAAAAGGGCGTAACCTAGGTACCCCACTGGCAATAAATAGGTTACTGTGGGTGAAAATTAAAACTACTTAATATCTGCAGTATTTGAACATGCCAACATGAAAAGTGATATTATCCATAAAATAGGATCCCAAAAAGACAGTGCTTGTTGTAATGTGCTGCCTATCCATGCCACCTCATCAGTGCCTATCAGTGCAGCCTCATTAACGCACATCCGTGACGGAGAAAAATTACCTGTTTGCAAAATTTTATAATAGAAACAAAAACTTTTTTTTTTTTTTGCAAATGTTTTGCTTTTTTTTTGTTTATAGCGCAAAAAATAAAACACCCAGCCACGATTAAATACCATCAAAAGAAAGCTATATTTGTGTGAAAAAAAAATTATATAAATTTCATATGGGTACAGTGTTGCGTGACCGTGCAATTGTCATTCAAAGTGTGACAGCGCTGAAATTTGACCTGGACAGGAAGGGGGTATAAGTGCCCGGTAGGCAAGTGGTTAAGGTAGTGAATCCATCTAGTTTTGTGTTGCAAAACTTGTTTATTAAAATCACCTCCCCTTTCATTTTCATATACCCGGTCTAATGCCGCAATAGACATGCCCGAAGTGTCATAATTTGAAGAAGGCCTACATGCCGGCCTATAGGAGACAGTTTTGCCATTTGATATATAGGCCCTGATTTACTAAGAATTGAGTCTACCAGCAGACGCTGAACATTCAGGCAGAATCAATCAAGACCTATCAGTCTTCAGAAAGGCGCCCAGCAAGCTGATTAAAAAGAGTGTACTTTCTAGACTCTTTCCTGTTAGTAAATACGTAATAACATTGGGCACATTTCTAGATGCAATGCCGGATATGTTCGCTAGGTGGCGCACAAGCGCAGGCTTTGCCCTGTTGGCGGTTATCTGTTTGCATATGAGAATACTTATAATTTAAAATAAAAAGCACACCTATATTATAATTTTATTTTTTTGTTGCTGTTTTCCCAAAAATGATGGGCCAACTAATGCATTTCTTAATGAATGTCATACATTCTATTTTCAAATGTCAAACATTTTCACACCTATATCTCAAATAATTTGAATGTGTGGTTTTAATTTCCCAATATAATTATATATCTTCATTCTGTTTAATCATGTAACTATTCTACATTCCAGCTCAAACTCTGCCTCCTACAGTGGCTTAGTGGTTAGAACTCAGAACTTACAGAACTTGGGTCATGGGTTCTAATCCCAGTAATGGCTGCACCTGTCTGAAGTTTGCATAGTTTCTTTGCACGGGTGTGTTTCTACCAACACTCTAAAGACATGCTGTTTGCCTAATTGGGCCTAGTATATGTCTGAGTTTCTGGCTTTAGATTGTAAGCTCCTTGACATTACAGACTATTGTGAATGGACAAAATATGGAGGTCAATTTCCAGGGTTCTGTCAGTGCCAGGAATATTGATCAATTCAGATTTTGGCTACTGACTAGAAAGTGGAAAGGGAGTGAATCTTACCTGCATCCTGTTCTTCTGACAAGCTTGAAACTTTCAATTTTCCTTCTGTTTATATTTCATTGCAACTTTGTTTCTCTTCTCTTAGGCTACGTTCACACTAGCTTTGTCAGCAGGTGTCAGACAGGCATTTGGGAAGCGTTTTTAACACTTCTCAAATGCTTGTAAAAATTCTGCACATGGCAGCACACAGTGCTGTTCACACTGAAGCTTTAGCGTTGCGTTGCAGCAAAACTGGCGCCTCATGTTGAGTCAAGAGTTGAAGCCTCCCATTCAAGTCTATGGTGCTGCTCCTCAAACACCTGGCAGGCGTTTGCAGAGCATTATTACCATTTAACTTCATTATAGGCTTGTGGTTCAGTTTTAACGCTTGGCAAATGCCTGTCAAACACCTCAAAACCACGCATAGGGCGTTTGGGGAGTGTTAAAAACGCTTCCCAAACACCTGTCAAACGCTATAGGGTCGTTTAGCAAGAGTTAGAAATAAAGTTAAGTGTCAACGAGCCTTTAAACCTCTCTCCTTATACAACTTGACTCCACACCCCCTGTCATCACCTGTTCCATCTGCAAATCTATGTATCACCGCCCCACTCTTTATTTAACTATTTATTTACTGATCAAGTTAATGTGTCTCATTTCCTATCCCTACAGCTTAGATCTAGCATTATTATAAGATTCCTAATTGTATCTCACCACTAGTCTGACTGAATTCACAATTCCTGGTCAGTCCTGTTCCCTTACCTATAATAACCTTTAGGCCCAGTTCACACTACATGTGTTTCAGTTGGTTTTTCTGCATCCAAAACTCACAGGTTTATATGGTTGTCAATGTCATAGTTCACATCAGTGCTTGCAGTTCCAGTGTGTTGCAGGTGCTGCCAAAATAATTAAACAGGCTGCATTGTTTATACATAGAACTGTACTGGAACACAGTAAAACGCCCTGGAACGCACTAAACACACATGTCCCTAATTAAATTGAAGAAAGAGAGGGGAAAAAATTGACTGGAATGCGATAAAAATTGCTCTGGAATACATAAAAAATGCATCCAAAATGCACTAGAATACGCAAAACATGCATCAAAAAAGTACATGCAAAAACGCATCTGGAACACATCTAGACTGTTTCTATAGTGTGAACTGGCCCTTAAAAATTGTTCACACCATTTGTGGTGCAGAAACGCATGCAAGAGCACGCATTTTCCTGCACAGCAAAAAAATGCAATGCCCTTTGCAGATGTGCCCAGGTACCATGATGAAAACTTAATTGCACTAGTAAACACAGACGCATTCACAGCCACCAAAACGCATGGCACCACACTACTGGGCGGGTAGGTGCAACACACTTTTAAAACAATATTCCTGAAGTATTTTTGCATGTTCCCACAGGTTAGGCAGCCCATTGAAATTAATTGGCTAAAGAAAAAAAAAGTAAAAAAATGCCACATTCACATAGGCCTGTACAGCATGAATGAGAGGGTGGTTCATGTGGCTGGAGCCACCTGTTACACTATGGGGACACAGCAGCTGTATGAACACAGGTTTTAATCTGACTGGTGTGCAGGCGTGGGGAAGTGGCCCTGAATGCTCACTGTCTGTGTTCAGGGCTGTACACCTGCACCCATATGCTTGTCAAATTAGGACCTGCAGCATTTCCATAGTTTAACACAGGTTGCCTGCAAACGGCAACAGCCACAAAAACCACTGATTCCCACTCTACAGGCCACAGCACCCATGTGAATGAGCCCCAAGACCTCAATTACACACAAAGCTTTATTTATTAGCTCAGTACAGTTTTATCATTTAGATTTAACAGGAATTTGGTTGGGTTTGTGTCCATTAATAATGTTTAGTGTATTTTTACCATAAATAGAATTTCGATTTTTTTTTCTGGTGGTGGGAGGCTGTCAGGTATGCTGTACGGGGCCCCGTGATATCTAACCGTGGCCCTGGGTGTATGCTTTTGTCTGTGCCACCTGTATAGTTAGGAAGAACAATAACTTCTATAGAATACCTTGAACCTCTGCTATGTACCTTAATGTATCTAGGAATCAGACATGTTTTCAACTGAAAATACAATTATTAGTAATGTTTACCCTGCAAAGGAGGATCAGCTCCTCCATCGAGAAGAGCGATCTCGCCATGTCCAGATGTGATCTAGAATTCCACAAAAGAACAATTCAGAAAGCCAAAAAATAGATTTCCTAATTACCACTAAACTCTTCTAACTACACTCCCATCCACTAACACTCCCCACTACCACTTCTGGGTGCTCACGAACTTCCTTCTGCAAACGTGATGACATATTTCCGGTATGACAGCTGCTCTAGCACCTCCTCCAATAGCCGTCTTGGTGTTTATTTATACTCCATAGCAATTTTCCACGCGGCTCCATTGTGTATAGGACATTCGCGAATATATGTTTGCAGTTCTATTGTGTATATGGCATTGGTGAATAGGTTTGCAGCTCTATTGTGTATTTGGCATTGGTGAATATATGTTTGCAGCTGTATTGTGTATTTGGCATTGGCGAATGTATGTTTGCAGCTCTATTGTGTATTTGGCGAATATATGTTTGCCGGTAAAGGCCAAACCCAACGTAAATTGGGGGCCTAATTACTGTTAAGAGGATTTTAGAAAAAGAATAGCTAACTGCACATTTAACACGACCTATTCATTGGTACAGAACATGGTCTTGTGGTGCAAGAGGGGACTTTTGGTTTGTTAGTTTGGACATACTTGCATATGTGCACTCTAAGAAGGAAGATTTGGGCATATTACATAGCTAGCAAAATATAAGTGTTAGGGGTGCTAGTATATTAAACATGAAATAAACCCCCCCCCCCCCCCCAAAAAAAAAAAAAAATTGTCCAAACATTTATTGATCAATTATATATTCCACATTTATTTGGACAGCAGCAAAAAGGAGGTAAAGTCAACTTCTTAAATAAAGGAATGCGCTAAAACTACAAACTATTCCTAATTTAGTGTAGAAACATTAGTGCAAAAGATATATATATCTGTTCTCAATTAGTATCAAAAAATATCAAAATGTGAAAAACTATTTTTTAGTGCATAAGTAATTTTAAATAATTAAATTTTGGGCTTGGCTTGCTGGATGTTGACGTCTGTGGAGAAAATTGAGTCACGAGCGCTGCAGTGAGTGTGAGGGGAACAGGAGACTGTTATACCATTTGCTTTTTTATGCTGTTATACTGGTGTCGGTGAAGACACCCTTTTTGTGAGTGTAAATCTTTATTAAATTGTTGGATACTTTTATAAAAAAAACTGGCTGCACCATGATTTTCTCTTTCATTCCCAAACATGACCTCGGAGGAGAGAGATAAAAAGAGAGATCGATATAATGCTCCTGGAACCATTATATTGAGTGGTGGATACCTACCTTATGGATGATTGTGTAGCTATTGATCATCACACCTGAGAATTTGATTCATTGCATCTGCTCCCAGAGCAAAAAGCGTTTTTTGCTGATCTAGAGATTGATCAGCATGGAGCTCTGGTGAGTTACCCAACTTTATTTTGGTGGTGGATTTTGGCACAATTTCTTTGAGAGCACCTGAATTTGAAAAGGATTTGTTTGGACATTTGAAGAAATTCAGAATTGGACATTTTTTTATATTCACAAATTTAATTATTTAAATTACTTATGCACTAAAAAATAGTTTTGCACATTTTGATATTTTTTGATACTAATTGAGAATAGATATATACTGTATATCTTTTGCACTAATGTTTCTACACTAAATTAGGAATTGTTTGTGGTTTTAGCGCATTCCTTTATTTAACCACTTGAGCCCCAGAGGATTTACCCCCCTTAATGACCAGGCCTTTTTTTGCTGTTTGGCGCTGCACTAATTCAAATGATAATTGCGCGGTCATGCAATGCTATACCCAAACAAAATTTACGTCCTTTTTTTCACACAAATAGAGCTTTCTTTTGGTGGTATTTGATCACCTGTGCGCTTTTTATTTTTTGCGCTATAAACAAAAAAACCACGAAAATTTTGAAAAAAAACAATATTTTCTACTTTCAGCTATAAAAAATATATCGTAAACTCAAAGTTAGTCATAAATTTAAGCCAAAATGTATTCTGCTACATGTTTTTGGTAAAAAAAATCCCAATAAGTGTATATTGATTGCTTTGTGTGAAAGTTATAGCGTCTACAAACTATGGTATAGATACTGTAATTTATGCCTTTTTTTGCTATACAGCGCTGCACTAACTCAAATGATAATTGCGCGGTCATGCAATGCTGCACCCAAACGAAAACTACGTCCTTTTTTTCACACAAATAGAGCTTTCTTTTGGTGGTATTTGATCACCTGTGCGCTTTTTATTTTTTGCTCTATAAACAAAAAAAACACAAAAATTTTGAAAAAAAACAATATTTTCTACTTTCAGCTATAAAAAATATATCGTAAACTCAAAGTTAGTCATAAATTTAAGCCAAAATGTATTCTGCTACATGTTTTTGGTAAAAAAAATCCAGTGCATTAGCGGGCAAACTGGCGCTATCTAGGAGGGGCGCTAACACTATCGGAAGTCGCCAGCGACACTGATACAGTGATCAGTAAAAATTGGTTCACTGATCAGTGACACTGGTGACAGGGCAGTGCAGGGGTTAACTGGGGGGGGGGCGATCAAGGGGTTAAACGGGATTACTGGTGTACTGGCGGGCAAACTGGCGCTATCTGGGAGGGGCGCTAACTCTATCGGAAGTCGCCAGCGACACTGATACAGTGATCAGTAAAAATTGGTTCACTGATCAGTGACACTGGGTGACAGGGCAGTGAAGGGGTTAACTGGAGGGGGGGGGGCGATCAGGGGGTTAAACGGGATTACTGGTGTACTGGCGGGCAATCTGGCGCTATCTGGGAGGGGCGCTAAGTCTATCGGAAGTCGCCAGCGACACTGATCAGTAAAAAATCGCTTCACTGATCAGTAACACTGGTGACAGGGCAGTGAAGGGTTAACTGGAGGGGGGGGGGGCGATCAGGGGGTTAAATGTGTCCTAGAGTGTTCTAACTGTAGTGTAGTGCTTGTGTACTCACTTTTTGGATGTCGTCTTCTCTGTCTGGAACGGAATGTGTCCAGGCAGAGAAGAATGACATCATATCCTGCCCTGTGTATGTCAACACAGGACAGGATAGGACAGGGACCGATCATGTGATTTCAGCCAGAAATCACTGGCTGAAATCTAATGATTGATCCCTCCTGGATCAAATAGTGTCACCCGCGGGTCGGCGGGAGCGCGCACGCGCCCCCTGCCGGCGAAAGTGTCGGGAGCGCGGAACCCGTTTTTAAATGTGGTTTTGCGCTCCACTGCCGCCCTGCACACGTATATACACAGTGGCAGGGCGGCAAGCGGTTAAGTTATAGCACTAAGAAATTTATTTGGTTTCTTTGAGGTGGAATTGCTGCTTTAAAGTATTAAGGATGTGGCGCTTTTATTACACTTGTGATAAAGTCAACTTCTTGGTGGGGGAAAAAAAAGAAAAGCAGGACTGATGTTGCTAAAATAAAACAGTCCTGCTCATAAGTGCTTACAATCTAAAGATTATACTTCTAATGAACTGTGCTTTCACAGGTTACAGCAGGAAACAGTTAATATGAATCAAGCAATATTTTCAGGGCCATAAAATTAACACACACCATCACTTAGTAGGCTTATCGATCCACAAAACAGGCTGCAGATCAAAATATCAATCTAAAAATACATAAAGTACCAAAATAAACGTCCCCAAATCCCCCACACATAATTTCTCATCAGGTTTGTCCTAAAACTGCATTTCAGTTTAAATAAGCAAACTATAGCCAAGTGCAGATTTGGAGCAGAGCAATTGACGTGTTAGGATTGCAATGCAAAGACAATAAATACACAATTATTGTACAATAATACACAAACACATTTTTGAAGGGGCTGTAAATAAAACATTTACAGCCCACATCAAAACACAGCCTGAGTGGGGTCTGGGCCAATTCAGCACAATATCTCTTCCTCCCCAAACCACCACAGGTAAGGACTTGCTGAAAAAAACCCTGGCCTATTACCAGGAAATCGCCCACTACTGCAGGTCTTTATATAACATAGCTTGCATTTGGAGCACGCCAAACAAGGCCCCACCCCTAATGAAGGCCACAACCACCACTGCCATTCATTTGGTCAGAGAAAGTGTTTGCACCTGATTAATCCTCTTCCCACCTGTGTTAACGCTTGGTATACAGCCCCCACAAATCAGAAAGAAAGCCACAGTGAAGTGTACCTGTGCAGCATACAACAGAACATTGAACAGGGATGTGAAGGAGAACCCCATGGCAACATTTATTGGCACTATGGGCACAATTCACTCCAGATTATCGCATGAGTTAAGGCATTCACATGACCACATCTCGCATGCAATACTGAAAATGTCAATTCACTTTTGCTAGTATGTAGGATTCCCCATAAATCGGAAAACCACTCCAGAAATCAAACATAAAAAGACCTTACAGCCTTGGTCATATCAAAGCCGATTTAGAAATTGTGCGACCCACAGTGAAGTTGCCGTTGTCCTTGCGATTTGCAAGACATCTGACACAGATATCTATGCAAATCGCCACAAAAGTAGTACAGCTGTGTCGGAAATGTACCCATGTGACCACTCTAATAGTGAACAATGCAAATCACATGCCAGGTCGCTCTCAATGTGACCTCTATTAGAGCGTTCATATTGGTGTGGTTCAAACTTGGTCAGAGCCGCAGCGATTTATAAAGTAATGAGTACACTACTTTTCATGCGATTTGCAGAGAGATCTGTGTCAGATGTCTTGCAAATTGCATTTTAAATCAGCATGTCCCCCAACTTTGAAATCATGCTGTAACAGCGATGGACACGGTTCAACCATTTTGGCTTCAACCTCCATCTTGGCAAAGGGGTTAAGCATCCTGACAAACATATTTCCCCCTCATTCCCCTCCCCCTTCCCTATCTGTTAATTCACAAGGACATCTGTGTTTGGGTCACTGGCAGGCTAGAGCCAGCAGGGAGCCCAGAGCTATAAAACACCTCTCTGAGCCTGGGCCTAGCTGTCCAAAAAACCTGTGCAATTTAACACCTCGTATAAGATAAGGCAAGCTTTCCCCGGAGTTCAAAGAACATTCCCAGGAAACATGACTAGATAACCTTTTGTTAAAATCCCTTTTTCCCTATGTCTCATATCTTGGAATATGAGAGACTTATATAAAAACTGGACATATCGTCAGATTGGCCACGAGAAGGCGAACAGTTTGGTAGGTCACTCCCATTGTCACGAATACATAGATCTCATGAACCGTACAGTGTATAATTTCATAATTCATATCCAATCAATCCTCAGACGTGTCTGCATAATCTACCCGCGGGTGGAATGTCACTTGTGCAGATGGAAAGTTATGGGCCACAATATGAGTTATGGGAGATTTTGGCTCTAGTTGAGGTATCCGCCCATACCTACACACCCTAAACGGGGTATTGGTCTTTGACTTCAGAGACACCCCCTGCTGCGGAACTACAAATTAGGCTGTCAGGCCTAAGAAGAGTGAGTTGAAGACGTCTCCCATTTTAACATCAATACTGCCTGGGGAGACCCATGTCCTTTTGCTCTGAAACTTGGATCTGCTAATCCAGGACTTTGGCAAGTACCTTAACCCTTTCACCTCTCCCTGATATCTCTTTGCTGTGCTGTTGGTCTCTGTATGTTTATATATATATATATATATCTATATCTTCGTTACCCCCTTTTCGGTAAATATTTTTATTGCACCCGTTTGACCTTTTTAGTAATAACTCTTTCCTTCTGAAAGTTTTGAACTGTTTATATTGCACTTTTATTGCAATTTACGAATTCCTGCCTCTAAAGAGAACGCTACTGTATTTGTTTAACCCTCTGTATAACCGTGTTATGCAGACGATTACCTCA
>NW_028321321.1:0-40000 GCF_062004578.1 Staurois parvus | reverse complement strand
TGTCCCCGGTGGACAGGTAAGGAACTTCTATAGGTACGCAAACTTCTCAACCGTCCAATCAACAAGCCCATTGGGATGTCCTTCGGAACAAAGGACTTGTATGGTATAAAAATACCACACACCTCAACTTCAAACAACTTCTACTACTTCTGAACAACTCCTGAAACTACTTCTTCACTACTCTACTACTACTATATACTGCACTATACTCCCTTGCTACCTGCGGCCATTTTGCTGAGAACTTCCAGCTGTCATTTTGTTTTTGAAGGCCATTTGAAGGAAAAGATTTTTGCCAGAGACGCTGACGCTCATTTAAATTCTGGTGCCTGACCCCCCAGAAACATTTCTTTTCCCAATTGCATCCCACTGGGAGGCCTCAAAATCGAGATTCTGGGAGTGGTGAGACTGTGCCAAAATACTGTAATTTTCTTTGATATTTGAAACTTAAGATTTATAACATTTTATTGTGTGGTTAGGAATGTATTAAGGTTATCTGTATAATTATAACTATAACTTTTTAAAGCTTGGTACTGAGGTCATATACTGCATACTAACAGATTGGTAGTGTTTTTGTGGTGCTAATTATCAGAGATACTTTCTTATTTCCCTACGGCCACGGGAAATTGGAAATAATATCTGAAGCACTATAGGTTCCAACTAACCCCTCAAAAAAATTTTTTAAAGCCATTTGATAATCATATATTATATGATACCATAGAGATAAGTGTACTAGATCTTTGATTGTGTGTACGAATATATTCATCACCAGTATTTTGCGTTTGTATTAATATATATATACACAAATATTTGTACATAAATGTATTTAATGATCAAAAAGGCAAATGTGTATATGGTAACGAAATCACATTGGTGAAAAAAACTCAAAGAATATTATTGAGTGGTGATCAAATTATTAAGGTGTCCAAATTATTGGTTTATTAAATATTTGACGTATTTTAACGGCTGGAGGCACTGCAATATTTTGTTTACGGGAGAGGACACTGCCCTAAGTATTTAGAATAAATTTTATCATAAAACCACCACAACACCTACATACATACATATACGCACACTGTTAGATTTCCAGAGTTATAAAAAAACTCTATTAGTATTTCTAGGTTCTTGTAGATGGTTGTGGGAAGAAATCCTTATGGAAGCCAGTTAAGAATAAGCAGTGTGACTTTATTTGATCACACACCAAAAAATATAAAGTCAATAAACAGTAAATTCAGATATATGTAGCTTAAAATGAAATAAAAATAAAGAATATTAGTTGCTTGTTCCTTGAATATTAGAAGAAAATGTAGTTCCTTTGAATAGCTTAGATAGACAATTTTTAAGCTAGGCCAAAAACTTCTATGTGCTGTTTTTTGTCCTTTGTTCAAGCATACCATGTGCTGTTCTTTTGTGTAAGTGTCTGAAGTGTAGGTATGTCTGAATGAAGTGAAATGTAAAGAAGATAGGAGCAAACTGACTCTGGTTCCTTGAAAAGCTACATACTTAAAATGCATGAGAAATTAAGTCCTCCCATTAACCTTTGTTTCAAATTCGCGGGCTCCTTAAACACTCCCCTAGTCACTCTCAGCCTAACTAAAACGTGTTACTTATTCAAACCACCAAGTCATTATCATGATTGACATGCATACTATGAAAGAGGTCTCTGAAGTTCTTATGTTACATACAACTGTCTGAATACGTGATTTATGAATACAATTTAAACTCTCAGACTCATAAGAATTCAAAATAAGGTATACGTTACATAGACTAGGCTTAAAGAAAACATGAATTTAAACCTCTACTGATTACCTAACTCAGACACAAATAATTCACATCTGTTACCACTCAATTTCAAAACCTCGCATTCACATCCAATTAAGAGGGTATTCTCTGCCAGGCATATATCAGAACTTACTAAAGACCGAATTAAAGTTTCGATATTAAAAATTAATATCACACACACACACACACACACACACACACACACACACACACACACACACACACACACACAAAAGGTATTCTTTAGAAGCCCTTTCTAGGACAGAAACGCGAATGTGCCTAGGAAAAGAAGCAATTGTCATTACCAGGATCGTCTGTTTCCAGAGGTTCAGGGCTTCCCTGATTTGAACTGATGCTGAATTTATCTTGTTTTATCATCTGTACTCCATCTTTAAATGAAGCAGAAGTAAATCTTTTCACTACTATACTACTTGTGCGTTTGTGTCAATTATTGTACTACATCCACAAATCTGAAAGGGTAAAAATATGAATCTGTCAATTAAATGTAACATGGAATTTAAAAGAGAGAGGCAACTGAGATTGAGCTGCAGGCAGTAACACCAATTGCAAATCTTAAAGGAATGTTTTAGATCTTCAGAAAAACAAAGGGAGAAAAAAACAAAATTTTCAAATTATGTAGTGAGAACGGTTAATAAACAGCGTAGACGCTGAGTAGGACCACACCCAGGAAGGAGCCTGACCATGGCTTGGAGCGGGAGCTCTATGTGAGGGCTCCCGACTCCCAAGCACCGCCAGTGTTCTGCCGAGAAGGGGAGAGATGTGCGGGAAGCCCTGAAGAGACTAGCTGGGGAGAGGGGCTTGCCTGGTGGGGTGCGTGGACCGAGGACCTCAGGGAGTGGTGGCCATTGTGGCGGGTCCTCCTGTGCTCTCGACCCAGCGCTGTGTGTTCCCCAGAGCTCAGTGGACGCCAGGCGATCTGCAACAAGGGAGCTCTGGGAGGCAGAGGAGCCAGCCGGCGTTTCTTGGAGCAAGGGAGACGCCGGCTCTCTTCCTCCTGCACACAGGACCATGGCAGCTGGAGACACGCGGAAACAGGCTGGGCGAACCCCCCCTACAATCCACTCATTGTGTGAGGGGAAAGTCGAGTGCAATGTTCCCCAGAAGGCAGTACCTGGAGCCGCCTCACCCCTCACTTGGAGTAAAGGAAGAGATGTCCTAAAGTGCGGGAAAGTCTCTCAGAGAAGTTCAATCTCTATAGAAACCAGAGATCTCACATGGGGGAGAAGTATTCCGGTTTCAAGTGCGGGAAATGTTTTTCATGCAAGTCCTATTTTTATATATACCAGTGATAATACAAGAGGGAGCAGCCATACCCTTGTTCAGAGACCTCACATGAGGAAGATGCTATATCCCCGTTTTAAGTACGGGAAATGTTTTTTCACATAAGTCTAGACTTTACATATATTAGAGATCTTACACAGGTGAAAAGCCATATGTCTGTCCTGAGTGTGGGAAATACTTTTCAGTGAAGCCCAGTCTTCACACACATCAGAGATCTTACACGGAGAAGTTGTATACCTGTTCGGAGTGAGGGAAAGGTTTTTGAGAAGCCCTTTTCTTCAAATATGACAGAGATCTCATATGGTGGAAAAGCCGTATTGGGGACAAGAGGGTGTGAGAGAGCAGCAAAAGTACTGAGATAAATATATTGCATGGGAACTGAACTGTATGTATTGAACTATATGTTTAAACTGAGGAGGGGTTCACCCAGGGGGTCTTAGAGGAAAATCAGAAGGAGGACAATGTAAAACAGATAAAGACCTAGAAGAAGAGGACCTGGGTAGATGAATTCGGGAGCGGGGGGAAATAAAAAAGGAAGAAAAGAGCTGAGAGGGGGATACCCATGGAAGGCAACAAATTTTGATATCAAATCAAAAATAGTCGTCCCCCCCCCCCCCCCCCAAAAAAAAAAAAAAAAAAAAAAAAAAAAAAAAACAGAACTGCGGAAAATTGAAATAGTCCCTGACAGCATGAAAAACAAAAGTATCAAAAAGGGAAGAGGGTCTAAGGTTTCCCAAACAGGGTCAATTAAAAAATATATACCCTCACAGGAGAAACAGACTCCAGAGAGACAACAGGGAATAAGTGTAAGAGGTGAGAGGGAAAACGGCGGGGAATGTTCCAGACTATCCCTGGAAACAGCTAACAGTAGTCAACATATGGAAGAAGTGGATATGGATAAAGTAGGACAAGAAGAGAGCTCACAGGTGCCTACAAAAGCAGAAATAGCAGAAACGTTTAAAAGGACTTGAAAGATCCCTAAAACAGGAACTGGCAAAATTACACAAAGACCTGGGGCAAATATTATCAAGGGTGGAGGAGACGGAAGAAAAACTAGATAAACATGCCCAAATTAAATAGAAATTAGAAAAATGGGCGATGGAAATGAGAAAAGAGCAAATAAATCTGTTATATAAATTGGAAGACCAGGAGAATATAGATAGGAGATGCAATCTAAGGATACAAGGCTTTCCAGAGATCTCCCAAGGAGAAGATTTGACGGGAATATTAACGAGAATGCTGAATACTATAATGGATAGAACTAGAACAGAACCTCTCAAAATGGGAGTACAGTTGTGCTTAAAAGTTTACATACCCTGGAAGAAATTGTGAAATTTTGGCATAGATATTGCAAATATGACTGATCATGCCAAAAAATGCTCTTTTATTGAAGGATGATGATCATATGAAGCCATTTATTATCAAACAGTTGTTTGGCTCCTTTTTAAATCATAACAGGAATCACCCAAATGGCCATGATCAAAAGTTTACATACCCTGGAATGTTTGGCCTTGGTACAGACACACAAGTTGACACACACAGGTTAAAATGCCAATTAGAGGTTAATGTCCCACATCTGTGGCTTTTTAAATTGCAATTCGTGTCAGTGTATAAATAGTTAATGAGTTGGTAGCTCTTATGTGGAAGAACTGACTAGGCTAGATACTGAGCCATGGGGATTAGAAAAGGACTGTCAAAAGTCCTGCGTAACAAGGTAATGGAACTTTATAAAGATGGAAAAAGGAGATATAATTATGTCCAAAGCCTTGAATATGCAATCAGTACTGTTAAATCACCTATTAAGAAGTGGAAAGTTCAGGGATCTCTTGATACCAAGGTCAGGTAGACCAAGATAGATTGCAGCCATAACTGACAGAAGAATTGTCTGGGATTCAAAGAAAAACCCACAGGCAACCTCAAAACAACAACAGGCTGCTCTGGATAAAGATGGTGTGGTTGTTTTTGAGTACAATACGGTGATACTTGAACAAAAAAGAGCTGTTTGGTCGAAGTGCCAGAAATAAGCTTTTACTGCACCAATGCCACAAAAAAGCCTGGTTACAATATACCTGACAACACCTTGACATGCCTAACCAGGCCTTTTTGTGTCATTGATGCAGTAAAGGCTTCTTTCTGGCACCTCGACCATGCAGCTCATTTTTGTTCAAATGTCATCATATTGTGCCCCTTCAAAACAACCACACCATCTTTTTCCAGAGCAGCCTGTATTTTTCATGTGGTTACCTATGGGTTTCCCTTTGTATCACGAACAATTCTTCTGGCACTTTTGGATGCAATCTTTCTTGGTCTACCTGACCTTGGCTTGGTATCAAGAGATCCCCAAACTTTCCACTTCTTAATAGGTGATTTAACAGTACTGATTGGCATAGTCAAGGCTTTGGACATATTTATATGTCCTTTTCCATCTTTATAAAGTTCCATTACCTTGTTACGCAGTTCTTTTCTGATCCCCATGGCTCAGTATCTAGCCCAGTCAGTGCTTCCACATAAGAGCTAACAAACTCTTCGACTATTTATACACTGACACTAATTGCAATTTAAAAAGCCACAGGTGTGGGACATTAACCTCTAATTGGCATTTTAACCCATGTGTGTCACCTTGTGTGTCTGTACCAAGACCTAACATTCCAGGGTATGTAAACTTTTGATCCGGGCCATTTGGGTGATTTCTGTTATGATTTAAAAAGGAGCCAAAACAACTATTTGATAATAAATGGCTTCATATGACCATCATCCTTCAATAAAAGAGCATTTTTTGGCATGATCAGTCATATTTTCAATATCAATGCCAAAATTTCACAATTTCTTCCAGGGTATGTAAACTTTTGAGCACAACTGTATATAGAATAGGAAAATACATACAAGATAGAAAGGAAAAGCCAAGAGATGTAATAGTGCAATTCCATAATTTTCAGGATAAAGAAGAACTTTGGAAGAAGAAAAAAGGAAGAGCAATAATAAAATATGGAGAAATATATACAGTGGGGCAAAAAAGTATTTAGTCAGCCACCAATTGTACAAGCTCTCCCACTTAAAAAGATGAGAGAGGCCTGTAATTGGCATCATAGGTAGACCTCAACTATGAGAGACAAAATGAAAAATAAAATCCAGACAATCAAATTGGCTGATTTGGAAAGAATTTATTTGCAAATTATGGTGGAAAATAAGTATTTGGTCACCTACAAACAAGCAAGATTTCTGGTTCTCACAGACCTGTACCTTCTTCTTTAAGAGGCTCCTCTGTCCTGCACTCATTACCTGTATCAATGGCACCTGTTTGAACTTGTTATCAGTATAAAAGACACCTGTCTTTTTTTTTTTCTCTCTCTCTGCCCTTACCCTACCGTCCTCACCTTACTGTACTTGAGATATTTTGGGTAGGACTTGGGGATTAATGGGGAGGTTGGAGAAGGGGAAAGTCGTTCATGGTCGGAGTTTCAGCCCTAAGGATCAAATCAAAAGTGGATTCTATTTTCACAAATGATTGGTAGGCAAATGGTAGGCCTAAAAAGAGGGGGTGGGGAGGGGGGTGGGAGATGGGAGGGTATTTTCCTGCAAGATAAAAGAAGATATAAAAGCAAGTGAGAGGGGAGAAGAAGGAGGGAAGGAGAGGAAGGGAAGAGAAAGGGAAAAAATAAAGAGAAAAAATATAGATGGAGGAGAAAAGAGAAGATCCAAGGAAGATGGAAGAGATTCAGTTTATAACATATAATGTAAACGGGTTGAACTGTCCTGGGAAAAGATTTAGATTATTTAAAGAACTACACCATAGGGCAGCCTCAGTGATATTCTTACAGGAGACACATTTTGAGATAAAATCAAGTGTTAAGTTAAAATCTAGATATCACCCAACATGGTATTATGCAGACTCACCGGTTAAAAGAGCAAAAGGTGTAGCAATAGGGTTGGCAAAGAATATTAGGTTTGAGTTGGAAGATAGAAAAACAGACCCAGAGGGGAGATTCTTGTTTTTAAAGGGCAAGTTACAGGAGATTGAGTGTACACTGGTCAATATCTACTGTCCTAATATAAGGCCGGAGGCGTATTTGAAAACAGTGTTGAGGAAGCTGATGGACTTTAAAAAAGGCCGTCTGATTCTGGCAGGAGATTTTAACTTTTGTATGGAACCACAAAAAGACGCTACTTCCCATACACAGAAAGAGGGATGTAGGGCCCTGAAATTATTGAAAAAAGAATTACACGTAAGCCAACTGGTAGATGCCTGGAGAATCACACATATGCAAGATAGGGACTATACCTTTTTCTCGAACATGCATAAGAGGTACTCAAGATTAGATCATATATTAATAGAACATCAATTAATTGAACATCTGATTCAGGTAGAGATAGAGACAATTTCTCTATCAGACCACGCCCCAGTTATTATGAAAATGGAATAGGGAAGGAGGAAAATAGGAGGGCTGGGATGGAAATTGAATGAGACACTCTTAGTAGAAAAGGATATAGCTCAGAAAATAGGTGAGGAGATCGAACGCTTTTTTAAGGAGAATGAGACAGGTGAGGTATCAACGGCCACAGAGTGGGAATCTCATAAGGCATATATAAGAGGAGTATTGATAGCGATTGGGGCAAGAAAGAAAAAAGAAAGGAGAAAATGAGTGGGCTCTTAGAAGAAATAAGTAAATTAGAACAAATACATAACAGAACAAAAGAAATAGAGTTGAAGATAAAAAAAAAGAAAAGAACTGGAAGAAGTGGCGAAAGAGGAGAGGAGAAGAGTATATAATAGAGTTTTGAGTGAGAAATACAGATGGGGAGAAAGACCTGGAAAGTATCTGATGAGAGCCCTGAGGAAAAAGAAAAATAGAAATTATATAGAAAAAATAAAAAATGTTAAGGGTAACCTGGTATACTCAAATAAAGAAATCACCAAAGTTTTCATGGAATATTATAGGAAACTGTATAATATAAACCCCCCTGGAAGGATTAGAAAATATAGAAAGCGAGAAGAATCAAAAAAGAAAGAAATATCTGGAGATGGCTGGGTTATTAAAATTAAGTGAGGATCAACTGAACTCCCTAGATGCAGAAATCTCACAGGAAGAAATAAAAATAGCATTAAAAAATACAGTATCAGGGAAAAGTCCAGGACCAGATGGATATACAGTGAGATACTATAAAAAATATAGTGAAATTTTAGTACCAAAACTTAGAAATTACATGAATGCTCAGTGGAGCATGAACAGTGGAGTGAACAGTGGAGAGATGGAAATAAGAAGAGAATCGCTATAAGCTCAGGTGGTGCTCATTCAAAAAGAGGGAAAGGACACCTCCCAGTGTTCGAGCTATAGACCTATCTCATTATAGAACACTGACACTAAGCTATACGCAAAGGTCTTAGCAAATAGATTGAAAGAACGAATGCCTGAATGGATACATGAGGACCAGGTGGGCTTTGTCCCAGGGAGGGAGGGCAAAGATAATGGGCTACGATCACTGATGTTAGTCCAAAAAACTAAAAAGGGAAAAGAACTGGTGGTGCTACTCTCTATAGATGCTGAAAAAGCGTTCGACAGAGTGAACTGGAGATTCATGATGGATACCCTTGAAGCTCTGGGAATTGGGCCTAGAATGAGAGAGTGGATAGGAAAGTTGTACAGATACCCTTCTACGGTTATTGTGGTAAATGGGGAGCGGTCGGAACCCATTGAGATGTCAAACGGAACCAGACAGGGATGCCCATTGTCCCCATTGTTGTATGTTATATCATTAGAACCACTGTTGTCAACAATAAGGCTGAACAGAGACGTAAAGGGAATTCAGATAGGGGACACAAAACATAAAGTTGCTGCTTTTGCGGACGACTTGTTGTTCTATGTAGGAAGTCCCAGGATAACACTTCCAAACTTAATGAAGCTATTCAAGGAATATGGGGAACTGTCAAATTTAAAGATTAATCCAACAAAAACGGAGATTCTAAATATAAATATTTTAAAAAATGAAAAAGAAAAGATACAAAATGAATTTCCCTTTAAATGGAAAGATAGGGATATAAAATATGTAGGAGTAAAACTCACAGCTTCATATAAACATCTATATAAATTAAACTATATTTCATTGATAAACGAGATTAGAGAGGAATTAAAAATATTGGAGGGAGGAGGCCCGACATGGATAGGGCGTAATAATCTGGTAAAAATGGTAATAGTACCAAAAATTTTATATAGATATCAAATGATCCCAATTAAACTCCCAGAGCAATTTTTTAAAGTAATTAAGAAACTGATAACAAGATACATATGGAGGAATAAAAAACCAAGGAGTATCATATGAGTTGCTGAGTAGGAGGAAAGAGAGAGGTGGATTAGGGCTCCCAGACTTCAAAAGATATTACAAAGCAGTAATACTGGCAAGAACCAAAGATTGGATATATAACCATAAGAAAAGTTGGGTGAGAATTGAGAATAAACTCAGTGGAACAAATTTAGGTAGAGTGATATGGGTGCCAACACAGTATAGGGGTTTAAATGACAATGTAAATACATACACTTTGAATGTTTTAAAGACTTGGGATAATTTACACAAAAGTATGAAATGGGCTTTTAATTCAACATTGATGTCACTAAATAACACAGAGTTCTTTTGCCCCAGGTAGAGAAGAAATAGGAGGTAGGTGGTTTAAAAAGGACGATGTCCAATTAAGAGATATTTTGGTGGAGGGTAAATTAGGATCATTTAAGGAATTGAAAAAAAAAAAAAAAGGAGAGATTTTCACTAAATTAGACGAATGGTGGTATTTCCAATTGAGGTGTTTTGTTGGAAGTCTTCCAAAACCTTTAAGGACAAGAGATAATTGGAACTTGTTTGAAAAGGTATTGGAGACACAAGGTGATGGGAAACATGGGATTGCTAAAGTTTATAAAATACTCACTGAATTAGACACAAACACAAAGCCAACATATATAGCAAAATGGGAAACTGATATGGGAGTTGTGATAGATGAGGAAAAGCAGAGGAGAATATATAGATTAACTCACAAAAACGTTTCTATGAGAGAAGTAGAAATAAACTATAAGTGCTTGGTAATATGGCACATTACACCAAATGTAGAAAATAGGATGTGTGGAGAGAATTCACCGTTGTGTTGGAGGGGATGTGGAGAAATAGGTACGGTATACCATATATGGTGGGGATGCCCAAAAATCCAGGTATTTTGGAAGACAATAACCCATTTGATAGGAAAGATAACTGAAATAGACATAGGGCTAGACCTAGAAGTATGTATTTTGCATAATATGGATATAACAGTAAATAAATATAAAAAAAAAAATCAGGGATATGGTACTATCTAAATGCTGCAAAAGCTCTGATACCCAAGTTCTGGTGGAGAATGGGGGTGCCGAAGGAAGAGGACTGGATAGAAAGAGTGGAGCAGATTAAAAGATGGAAAAACTCTGTCATATTCAAAAAGATAAGATGGAGGCCTATTATGGGAAATGGGAGAATTGGGAAAAAGCCAGATTATACATGAAGTATAGGAAAGAATAAAGAAAATAGAAAAAGTTTACTTGCTATTATAAGAAGATGCAGAGAAAATGAAGGGAAGGGAGATGGGAATAGGGTGGGAGGAGGAGGTGGGAGGGAAATCTGGAAAAGGAGCAAATAAAGTAGAAATGTTGGATATTATATTGTATATATATATATATATATATATATATATATATATATATATATATATATATTGTGATGATGAAATGTATTTAAAATGGAAAAATTTATAAATATTTAAATTATAAAAAAATGAAAAGACACCTGTCCACAACCTATAACAGTCACACTCCAAACTCCACTATGGTGAAGACTAAAGAGCTGGCGAAGGACACCAGAAACAAAATTGTAGACCTGCACCAGGCTGGGAAGACTGAATCTGCAATAGGCAAGCGTGAACAAATCAACTGTGGGAGAAATAATTAGAAAATGGAAGACATACAAGACCACTGATAATCTCCCTCGATCTGGGGCTCCACGCAAGATCTCACCCCGTGGGGTCAAAATGATCACAAGAACGGTGAGCAAAAATCCCAGGACCACACGGGGGGACCTAGTGAATGACCTGCAGAGAGCTGGGACCAACGTAACAAAGGCTACCATCAGTAACACACTACGCCGCCAGGGACTCAGATCCTGTAGTGCCAGTCGTGTCCCCCTGCTTAAGCCAGTACATGTTCGGACCCATCTGAAGTTTGCTAGAGAGCATCTGGATGATCCAGAAGAGGATTGGGAGAATGTCATATGGTCAGATGAAAAAAAAAATAGAACTGTTTGGTAGAAACACAACTCGTTGTGTTTGGAGGAGAGAGAATGCTGAGTTGCATCCAAAGAACACCATACCTACTGTGAAGCATGGGGGGGCAACATCATGCTTTGGGGCTGTTTCTTCGCAAAGGGACCAGGACGACTGATCCATGTACAGGACAGAATGAATGGGGCCATGTATCGTGAGATTTTGAGTGCAAACCTCCTTCCATCAGCAAGGGCATTGAAGATGAAACGTGGCTGGGTCTTCCAACATGACAATGATCCCAAACATACCGCCCGGGCAATGAAGGAGTGAATTCGTAAGAAGCATTTCAAGGTCCTGGAGTGGCCTAGCCAGTCTCCAGATCTCAACTCCATAGAAAACCTTTGGAGGGAGTTGAAAGTCCGTGTTGCCCAGCGACAGCCCCAAAACATCACTGCTCTAGAGGAGATCTGCATGGAGGAATGGGCCAACATGCCAGCAACAGTGTGTGCCAACCTTGCGAAGACTTACAGGAAACGTTTGACCTCTGTCCTTGCCAACAAAGGATATATAACAAAGTATTGAGATGAACTTTTGATATTCACCAAATACTTATTTTCCACCATAATTTGCAAATAAATTCTTTCCAAATCAGCCAATGTGATTGTCTGGATTTTTTTTCTCATATTGTCTCTCATAGTTGAGGTCTACCTATGATGCCAATTACAGGCCTCTCATCTTTTTAAGTGGGAGAACTTGCACAATTGGTGGCTGACTAAATACTTTTTTGCCCCACTGTATACAGATATTTGCTGATTTAGCAGCAGAAACATTAATAAGAAGGAGAACTTTGAAACCGTTATTGGAACAGATGAAAACATGTTCGATATAGCTGGGGGATTCCAGCGTGTTTGATCGGATGGAGAAATAGACGTTCAGCAAGACTGAGATTCCCCAAAGATCTGAGAGACTTTTGTGAGAGACTTGATATACAGAAAAGAAATATCCTTGGTTGGGAGGAAGAAGAAGGAGAAATGTGGGCTATGGAAAATGAGGGGAGGCAGGTAGCTCTAAGGAAAAGTAGAGAATAGGAATAGTAAAGAGGAATAAGATGGGAGGGAGTGGGGGGGAGGGGAGTTCTCTCTTTTTTTTTTTCCTCTCTCTCCCTCTCCATTTCTGCCTCTCTCTTATGATCTTTGAAGTTTACTAGAGTATGGCAGGACACGGAGGATGAGACATACTTATTGGGGAAAAGTTCAAGGATTATGAGGAACTGCTTAAGATTAGGGGATTATATTGAGCAATCATACATTATTAAGGAAAGATTTATACAGAAAGGATTTGATTCTGAGAAATTAGAAAAAATTTGATTTAAAATTAGTCAGAACTATTTGGGGGATGGTAAGATTAAGAAAAATCAGGATCTGAAAATAGAGAGAGAAAAAAGTAGAATTTGTGTTTATTTCTCGTTTTAAATTGTCAGTATAAAGATATGGAATTTTTAAAAGATATTGGCCTATCATAAAAAAGGACAAAGTTTTGGGGGCATTATTACCGGATAAACCATCATTTATCAGAAAACAAATAATCTCCGGAATAAGTTAGTGAAAAGTGTAATTTCTCCTCCCAAAAACAGAAAAATGCAAATGTTTGATCCCAAAGGTTTTTATCCATGTAAAAAATTTAAAACGTGTAGAACAACTGGTGCAAATAGTTACATCTGGTTGTGTGTGTGTGTGTGTTGAAAGTGTCACAGGCCGGTCAGGCCACAGCAGGGGGCTCCGAGCTATAATCCATCTTTAAGCTAGGTGCCGTGCGGGCTGGGAAGCTGAGTAATCTGGCACCTCGTAAAAAGATAACCCAAGCCTTCCCGTGAGTTCAAACACATTACAGATGAGTGACATCGTGGTTTCAGATTGGCTAGTCCTTCGGTCACGAGTTTGGCGAGAAGGTCAGGGATCGGACGCTGCGATCATCACAGTAACAAAATCCAAAGTATAGAAAAAATTCAAACTTTTTGCTCCAGTTATAATTGGGCGTGAGTGGGAGGGGAAGGGAATGAGTGGGAAAGGGAGAGAGGAAGGGTGGGATGGTAAGGATTAAGGGGGAAGGAATGGGGGAGAGGGGAAGATAGGATTTGGAAAGGGGGGGGGGGGGCAATTAAAGTGGAGCAATACGTAATCCCCACAAAATGGGGATAACATATGGGAATGAATTAAAGTCCCTGTGGAGAGTTACAATATGTCATACCCATAAACATATAATCCAGTGAATTTGACAAAAGAAAAACCATGAATAAGAACTGTTTCCGGCTGGGATAATTAACGAAAAACGGAGTATGGTAGACATGGAGAATAGAACTCTCGAGTTACCGAGTTCTGACATCTGAGAAACAGAAGGTCCTTAGTGGACATGTAATGAGCTCCAACTCACATTAGACCCTGGCCATCATCCTGGAGCTTGAATTGTAGGAGCATACACATACAATTCAAGCGATTTGTTAGTTACATGTTAAGCAGCCAGTTTGCATTGTTCTTACAAATAATTTTTTGTGTGCCTCTATTCCCCAGAACAGTAGACACTGCTCCCTCCAATACTTCCCTCTCTTCTGTGTTTAACCTTTGGAGATGGAATGACACTGCTGGGTGAAATACCCCACACTACTGATATGCCTCTGATGAGGAGGTATATCACTTTCTTCTTCGGTTTTTTATTTCTCAACTCTCTCACTTTTTTCCTTCTTTACCTTTTTCAAATTTTTTCCATCTGTGTTTGGAGTTCCAATCACCTGATGGAGTCTGTGCTCCTTTTTATAGGGTTCCCTGTTGAGTCACCATGGCACCTTTAAATATACTATCCCTGAAGGTTCAGGGCCTCAACTCCCCACAAAAATTTATAAAGGTGTTCTTTGTGTGCCTCTCAAAGCAGATATAGTAGCCTTTCAGGAAACACACTTTGCAGCCCAGAGTGCCTCTAAATACTTTAGTTCAGCATACCCGCAGGTTTTTTCTGCGAATGCCAGCACTAAAAAATGCGGTGTTGTTGGCTTTTCATAGGACAATTCCTTTTACAGTTAAGAATGAAATCAAAGACCCCAAAGGCCACTATATCATTCTGGTTGGCTACCTCAAAGATATAGAAGTCATACTTGTATCCTATTATGCCTCTAACTCAAACCCATTTTTCTAATTTACTTCAAGTTATCTCTGTTCACCGTCATGGTACCGTTATTATATGTGGAGATCGCAATCAGATAATCCACCCACATCTTGCCAAATCCCCATATAATCCAGCTACTTATGACCTATCTCTATCTTTCTGGGCTCTCCTTCAAAAATCTTCACTAGTTGATAGCTGGCACGAACACAATCCAAAACGTCGTAACCATACATATTACTTCTCATCCACAATTTTAGTTTTTTGCAGGTATTTACCAAAACATATTCAAGCTATAATTATATAATGGATATGGGCTGAAAGTGCACACACTGAGGTTTAATTTGAGGGTATCCAAATTGGAGGAAGGGTTTAGGAATTACAGCTCTTCAGAGCAGCCATCCCCCCTTTTTCAAGGGACCAAAAGTAATTGGACAAATGAATCAAAAGAGGTTTCATGGCCAGGTGTGGGCTACTCCATTATTTCTTCATCAATTAAGTAAAAGGTCTGGCGTTGATTCTAAATGTGGTACTTGCATTTGGAATCCATTGCTGTGAACTTACATCGTGCGTTCAAAGGAGCTGTCCATGCAAGTGAAAAAGGCCATTGTAAGGCTTCAAAAAAGAAACAAATCCATCAGAGAGATAGCAGCAACATTAGAGCGGCCAAATCAACCGTTTGGTACATTCTGAGTTAAAAAGATCGCACTGGTGAGCTCAGCAACATAAAAAGGCATGGACGGCCACAGAAGACAACATTGTGGATGATCGCAGGATTCTCAACACCCATTTACAACATCCAGACAAGTGAAAGACACTCCAGGAGGAGGGTGTATAATTGTCAAAGTCTACAATCAAGAGAAGACTTCACAAGAGCAAATACAGAGGGTTCACCACAAGGTGCAAACTATTCTTATGAATAGTTTGCACCTTGTGGTGAATCCTCAGTATTTGTTCTCATGAAGTCTTTTCTTGATTGTAGACTGAAGAATAGAAAAGCCAGATTAGACTTTGCCAAAAAAAAAAAAAATCTAAAAAATCCAGACCAGTTCTGGAAAAGCATTCTTTGGATGGATGAAACTAAGATTAATCTGTACCAGAATGAGAAGAAAAAAGTGTGGAGAAGGCTCATGATCCAAAGCACACCACCTGTAAAACATGGTGGAGGCAGTGTGATGGCATGGGCATGCATGGCTTCCAGTGACACTAGGTCATTGGTGTTTATTGATGATGTGACAGAAGACAGAATCAGACGGTTGAATTCTGCAGATTCAGCCACATGCTGCAATGTTGATTGGATGGCGCTTCACAGTACAGATGGACAATGATCCAAAACACACAGAAAAGCAACCCAGGATCTTTTGAAGGAAAAGAAGTGGAATATTCTGCAATGGCCGAGTCAATCACCTGATCTCAACCCAATTGAGCATGCATTTCACTTGCTGAAGGCAAAACTAAAGGCAGAAAGACAAACAACAACTGAAGACAGCTGAAGTTAGAGCATTGCAAAGCATCAGAAAGGAGGAAACCCAGTCTTTGGTAATGTCCATGTGTTCCAGACTTCAGGCAGTCATTGCCAGTAAAGGATTCTCAACAAAATATTAAAAATGAACATTTTGTTTAGGATTAGATTCATTTGTCCAATTACATTTGAGCCCCTGAAAATGGAGAGACTGTGTATAAAAATGGTTGCCGGTCCTAAAATTTGTACATATTTATGTTCAACCCCTTGAATTAAAGCTGAAAGTCTGCATTTCAAATTAATTCTGATTGTTTTAATTTATTCTGGTGGCATACATACAGAGCCAAAAGGTATGAAAATTGTGTCCAAATATATATGGACCTAACTGTATATTCCTACAGGTAGCCTACGTCCCTTTTGCTGCTCCACTCTTATCAAACCAATTCCTAGGTCAGACCATTCAGCGGTAATAACTACTCTCTCATCACTTGTCTCCAAAACTACTTGTGCATTAAATGAGCCCCATATAGCAAACAAACCCTTTTGTTTCGACATACAAGTAGCTCTTAAAGAATATTTGCTTCAAAATTCTAGCACAGATGTTTTTTCCGTGAAACTTTGCAAAGCGCATAAACCTGTTATAAAAACAACTTGCATCAGAGTAGCAATAACTTAAAGCATGACAAAATAACTCGTCAATGGGACTTGGAAAGAACATACCAATCCCAATTCTTAACTTTTCAGGCTCCTCCCACTCTGGTCTTATTGAGCTGAGTTTTATTATACAAAGTGGAACTAGATTTGCTATTAGCAGAAAGAGCCAAAAAACAAAAATCAGAAGATCCCATGATAATTATTATATGAAAGCTAACAAACCTGACACTTTATTGGCTTTACGCCTCTGACAACTATACATAGAGAGGAAACCTGTTTGAAATTGGCTAAAGATGTTTATAGGAGTGACCCTATCAAGGTCCTCCATGAGTTCCAATCTCTTCTTTCTCACTTATATGCTGATTGCACATTTTCTTCTATTCAAGCTGACACTTTTTTGCTAAAATGCAACTTTCATCCCTGAAAGCGTATCACCGCTTGTCAATGGACTGCATGATATCTACTGAAGAAGTACTGAAAGTCATTAAATGAAAAAACACCCTGGACCAGATAGTCTACCCACCTCTTTGCTGACTTTTTAGCTCCACTTATGACCAATTAATTTAATGTGCTACTCAAACAGCAGTCCTTTATACCAGAAACTCTCACGGCTATCATCGCCATGATCCTTAAGCCCAACTCAGACAGAACTACAGTGAAGGAAAAAAGCATTTGATCCCCTGCTGATTTTGAATGTTTGCCCACTCACAAAGAAATGATCTGTCAAAAAAAAAAAAAAAATTGAAGGGTAGGTGTATTGTAACACAGACAGAACAGCAATCAAAAGAAACGCATGTCTAATAAATTACGCACCGATTTGCATGTTCATGAGGGAAATAAGTATTTGATCCCCTTCACAAAACATGACTTAGTACTTGGTGGCAATCCCTTGTTGGCAATCACAGAGATCAGACGTTTCCTTTAGTTGGCCACCAGGTTTGCACACATCTCAGGAGGGATTTTGGCCCACTCCTCTTGGCAGATCCTTTCCAAGCCATTAAGGTTTGGTGGCTGATGTTTGGAAACTCAAACTTTAAGCTCCCTCCACAGATTTTCAATCGGATTAAGGTCTGGAGACTGGCTAGGCCACTCCAAGACCTTAATGTGCTTCTTCTTGAGCCACTCCTTTGTTGCCTTGCCTGTGTGTTTTGGGTCATTGTCATGCTAGAACACCCAACCACGACCCATTTTCAATGCCTTTGCTGAGGGAAGAAAGTTCTCACCCAAGATTTGACAGTACATTGCCCCGTCCATTGTCCTTTTGATGCGGTGCAGTTGTCCTGTCCCCTTAGCAGAAAAACACCCCCAATGCAGAATGTTTCCACCACCATGTTTGACAGTTGGGATGGTGTTCTTGGTGTCATAGGCAGCATTCCTCCTCCTCCAAACACAGCGAGTTGAGTTGATGCCAAAGAGCTTGATTTTGGTCTCAACTGACCACAACTTTCAACCAGTCCTTCTCTGCATCATTCAGATGTTCAGTGGCAAACTTCAGATGGGCCTGGACATGTGCTTTCTTGAGCAGAGGGACCTTGCTGGTACTGCAGGATTTCTATCCTTGTCGGCGTAGTGTGTTACCAAATGTTTTCTTGGTGACTGTGGTCCCAGCTGCCTGGTAATCATTGACAAGATCCTCATGTGTAGTTCTGGGATGGTTCCTCACTGTTCTCATGATCATTGACACTCCACAAGGTGAGATCTTGCATGGTGCACAAGACCTAGGGAGACTGACAGTTGTTTTGTGTTTCTTCCATTTGCAAATTATTGCACCAACTGTTGTCACCTTCTCACCAATCTGCTTGGCGATAGTTTGGCAGCCTTGTGTAGGTTTACAATCTTGTCCCTGACATCCTTGGACAGCTCTTTGGCCATGGTAGAGAGTTTGGAATCGGATTGTTTGATTGCTCCTGTGGACAGGTGGTTTTTATACAGGTAACAAAATGAGATTAGCAGCACTCCCTTTAAGAGAGTGCTTCTAATCTCAGCTTATCTGTATGAAAGACACCTGGTAGCCAGAATTCCTGCTGAATGATAGGGGATCAAATACTTATTTCCCTCTTGAACATGCAAATCCGTGCATAAATTGTTAGACATGCATTTCTTTTGAATTTTTTGTTGCTATTCTGTCTCTGTGTTACCTACTATTCGATTTTTAGACTGATCATTGCTTTGTGAGTGGGCAAACATTCAAAATTAGCAGGGGATCAAATACTTATTTCCTTCACTGTATATGGTCTAATTATAGACCAATATCATTACTTAATTTAGATGTCAAGATCTTGGACAAAATCCCGACTTTCCGAATCAACCCTATTATTGGTACCCTAGTTTAGAAAGACCAAGTAGGTTTCATCCTGCTAACAAGAGCAGACCTGCCATATACCACTGTATATTACAAATCCTACGCAGAGTAATGATCACTGAATTAGTGAATGCAAACTGTATTTATTAAGATCACATGGATCATGAAAAAGTAGACATTGTATCATGGTGAACAGTTTTCAATCATAAAAATAAAAAAAAATAAAAACAAAAACCGTTCTGCATTTTCCACTTAGCTGCGTGAATGACTAATAAGCCAGATATAATAGGCAAAAACTACCGTATTTTCCGGCGTATAAGACGACTGGGCGTATAAGACGACCCCCCTACTTTTCCTGTTAAAATGTAGTGTTTGGGCTATACTCGCCGTATAAGACTACCCCTCTTCCAATGCACACCAGTGGGAAGAGTCGTGCCCCATCATTAGTATCAGTGGGAGGAATAGTGCCCAGTCATTGGTGTCAGTGGGAGGAATAGCACCCCATCATTGGTGTCAGTGGGAGGAATAGCACCCCATCATTGGCGTCAGTGGGAGGAATAGCGTCCCATCATTGGCGTCAGTGGGAGGAATAGCGTCCCATCATTGGTGTCAGTGGGAGGAATAGCGTCCCATCATTGGTGTCAGTGGGGGGTGGAATAGTGCCCCATCATTGGTGTCAGTGGGGGGGGGAATAGTGTCCCATCGTTGGTGTCAGTGGGGGGGGGGGGTGGGGGGGGGGGAAGTGCCCCATCGTCGGTGTCAGTGGGAGGAATAATGCCCCATCATTGGTATCAGTGACACCAATGATGGGGCACTATTCCTCCCACTGACACTTGCTGACCCCTGTTCAGTATGGTGCTGCTGCAGCAAGCATATATGGTTGCAGCAGCACCTGTGCACGGCACACTTACCTTAACTTGATTTTCGCGGAGCCGCTCGGCTCCGCCTCCTCCCCGGTGATTGGCCGCCTGTGTGCCTTTCCTGAGCAACAGTTCTGGCGGCCAATCACCGGTGAGGAGGCGGAGCCGAGCAGCCGCACGAACATCCAATGGCCGAACTGAAGGAAGGAGCAGCTGCGCTTCCTGGACCGGATCGTCGTGGGACCGGAGCCAGGTAAGAAACAGCAGCCCCTGCCCACCCCTGTACTTAGTTTCACTTCCGTTGGAAGGGGGGGGCGGCGGCGGTACCGCACCGCCCCCCTAAAAAGTGTCAGCATGCCGTATACCGGCGTATAAGACGACCCCCGACTTTTGAGAAGATTTTCAAGGGTCAAAAAGTCATCTTATACGCCGGAAAATACGGTACTTCTGTATTCATTAATGGAAAGTCCATGTAGAAAATCCAGGTATAAGTAAATCTTCCATATTTGAATCTGTATCCTTTTCAATTCCTTTAATAAGGTAGTAAAGGCTTGTGTAGGAAAACTCCTGGAGAATAAATAAATCAAGATGATTCCTAAATAACAACCGAGTGGCTTCAAAAATACATTGTGTAAAGTACTTGATTATTACCTTCTTAGTAGATCAACATCATATGGGTGAATAATTGTAGATTCACAATACTAACTACTAAGAATCAAGTACTTTACACAAATGTATTTTTGAAGCCACTTGGTTGTTATTTAGGAATCATTTTGAAGCAGCAGGCTTATGACAGAAACATAGTCATTTCAGGGACTTCATGTTCTCATTTGTTCATTTAGTTATTCTTCAGGAGTTTTGCTGCACAAGCCTTTACTACCTTAAAGGAATTGAAGAAGGATACAGATTTATATATGGAAGATTTACTTATACCTGGATTTTCTACATGGACTTTCCATTAATGAATACAGAAGTAGTCTTTGCCTATTATATCTGGCTTATTAGTCAGTCATTCAAGTGGAAAACACAGAACGATTTTTGTTTTTATTTTTAGGACTGAAAACTGTTCACCATGATACAATGTCTACTTTTTCATGATCCATGTGATCCTAATAAATACAATTTGCATTCACTAATTCAGTGATCATTACTCCGCGTAGGATTTGTAATATACCACTATATGGCAGGACTGCTCTTGTCAGCTGCTAATTTCTATGTTATTTGGTTTAAGAATCCACACCTTATATATTGGGTGAGTCGGTGACAATTTATGATATGGTGATTACACCTAAGTTCAATGGCATTTTTTTCTTTATATTAGGTTTCATCTCGCACAGAAAAGCAGCAGATAACATACACCGCGCTTCCCTCTTGGCTTATGTGGCACATCACTGTTGCATACCTGCCTACTCTGTATCTCTAAACACGCATAAAGCATTCGACACACTGTCATAGTCATACTTGTGCTATATATTAGAAAAATGGGGCTTTGGTCCAGATTTCTTATCATGGGTTTCGTCGCTCTACACACTCAAGCGTATATTAAATATGCTGGATACAAGTTTGATTGCTTCAATATCTCATGAGGAACTAGACAGGGCTGCCCCCTATTGCCACTTTTATTCACACACTATAGAACCACTGGCTGTGCTGATTCGCATGAATCCTGACATCCAAGGCATTGAGGTGACTGGTTAACACAAAATCAGACCCAGGGCACCAGGCCTGATCTCCAGAATCTATGCTCATTTACTTTCTCTCTCAAAATTGTCACTACCAAATTATGCCTCCTGGTGGGCTGCTGACATTGATACTGAGATAGAACCAGAAGATTAGTCTGAGATCTGGGGAAATACAAAATCATCTTACGTTAGCTTTGGAAATTAATAATAAAGTATTGACCCAATGGTACTTAGTTCCGGCTAGGAAAGCTAAAATTTTGCCCTCGTACTCATCACATTGTTTTAGGGGTTCCTCGGATGAAGTCACACACCTGCACATATGGTGGACCTGCCCGTGGTTCTCTCATTCTGGACTGAAGTATTTGGCATGCTTATTCTGGACTGAAGTATTTGGCAACTCCTGTTGCACACACAACTTACACCTGACCCAACCCAAAGCACTTCTAAATAAATGTCCCCAGGATCTGACAATGTCACAATTAAGTTATTATTATATATCACTACTGCTTCAAAACAAAAACTATTGCTAGATCATGGAAGAAACCCTCCTCGTGTATTCTTTAGGTAGAAGCACAGAATACACAATCCAGGATTCATAGCACAAATTGTGGCCATGATCTCGGATCAGATTCCAAAACACCTAAAAGTTTGGTTATCTTGGATAGACCACTTTTTTGCCACCTAATTTTGATCAACCTTGGATAGAACCCTGATTGACACAAGTGCAGACTCCTCCTGCTGGTTTCATGGATGCTCATGGCTTTTTGAAAACTCCAAACATCCTCTCCTGACCATTCCTCTTTCTTAACAGTTTTTTTTTCCTCTCCCTCCTTTCCTTCTTTGATTGGATTTTCCATTCACAACAAGATGTTTTATGAATAATCTGAATTATATTAAACATATGGATGGCCTTGAGCAAATGATCGTGTCAAGTTCCTTAGTAGGGATGCACCAGAATTTTGGCGGTCAAAACATATTGTCCAAAAATAGCCCTATCGGCATGTTGTTTTTTTGTTTTTTTTTAATTTAAATATTTATTATTTTTCATATTATTACAAAAAAGATCCATAAAAAGGGACACAATACGTATAAATATTCATTACATTTCTAATTTGCCCCTTCTTATTACTCCTTTCTTTCCCATTCCCACCCCTCTTCCCCCTCCCTGCCTTCTGCAGATACTCCCCCTCTCTTATCTCTTGAGGCCTAATAATTTAAAATACCATCCTAGTTTATAGTTTTCTATATTTTTCTTTCAATCCTGGTTTTTCCCATTTTTCCCATCTCATATAGTATATTCCCAACCTATCTTCCTGCATATGGTAGAGTTTTTCCATTCTGCTAATCTGGTTTACTCTATTGATCCAATCTTCCTCCTTCGGCACCTCTGTTTTCTGCCAAAACTTGGGTATCAGACCTTTTGCAGCATTCAAATAATACCATACGCCTGATTCTTTATACTTATTTACTGATGTCTCAACATTATGTAGGAGACACATCGTTGGGTCTAACCCTATGTCATTTCCGGTTATTATTTCTATCAATTTAACTATTGTCTTCCAAAAAGCTTGAATTTTCGGACATTCCCACCATATGTGAATCACCGTGCCCATCTCTCCACATCCTCTCCAACACACTTTTGAATTTTCCCCACTCATCTTATACTCAGTACTCGGTGTAATATGCTATCATGTCAAACACTTATAATTAATCTCAACCTCTCTCATACTAACATTCTCGTGTATCAATCTAAATATCTTTTTCTGTTTGTCCTCATCCAACACCACATCCATATCTCTTTCCAATTTTGTTATAAAAATTAACTTTGTATCTGTGTCTAATTCTGTGAGTATTCTATAAATTTTTGTAATACCGTGTTTCCCATCTCTAGGAGTTTCTAACAGCCTTTCAAACATATTCCACTCCTTTTTTAATCTCAAGGGTTTTGGGAGATTTCCAATGAAACATTTTAATTGATGATATTTCCACTCATCTATTCTAGTAAACATATCTCCCTTCTTCTCTTAATTCTTTAAATGTTCTCAATTCCCCCTCTACCAATACATCTCTCAATTGGATATCTTCCTTTTTAAACCATCTCCCTGATATCTCATCCTTTCCTGGAGGGAAATACTCTGTTTGCAAGAGGCATTAATATAGAGTTGAATTCCCATTTCATATGTATGTAAATTATCCCATGTCCTTAAAACATTTAAAGTGTAAGTGCTTGTGTTTTCTTTAATTCTTCTATAATGTGCTGGAACCCATATCATCTTACTCAGACTAATTCCACTCAGTTCGTTTTCTATTTTTACCCAACTTTTTCCCTTATGGTTAAATGTCCAATCATAAATTCTTGCTAAAATTACTGCTTTATAATATCTCTTGACATCAGGTAGTCCCATTCCCCCTCTTTAGTCCTACTTAGTGTTTCGTATGATATTCTTGGTTTTTTATTCCTCCATATATATCTTGTTAACATTCTTCTCATTATCTTAAAAAACGCATCTGGGAGTTTGATTGGGACCATTTGAAATCTATAGAGTATTTTAGGTATAATTACCATTTTAACTAGGTTTATACGTCCTATCCATGATGGATTTCCTCCTTCTAATCTTTTTAATTCTTCCTTAGTCTCATTTATCAGAGAAATAAATATAGTTTAATCTATACAATTGTTTATATGAGATGGTAAGTTTTATTCCTAGGTATTTTATATCTTTTTCTCTCCATATAAAGGGGAATTCTTTTTGTAGCTTTTCTTTTTCGCTCTTTGGTATATTGATGTTCAGAATCTCTGTTTTTGTTGGGTTAATTTTTAGATTTGATAATTCACCATATTCCTTCAGGATCTTCATTATACTTGGTAGTGTTATTCGGGGGTTGCCTACATAAAACAATAGGTCATCCGCAAAGGCCGCTACTTTATGTTCTATATTTTCTATCTGGATTCCCTTTACCGCTCCACTATTCCTTATTATTGACAACAGGGGTTCCAATGTCAAAACATACAACAAGGAGGACAATGGGCAGCCTTGTCTTGTTCCATTGGACATCCCAATGGATTCCGACCTCTCCCCATTTACCATGATGATTGCGGTGGGCTCCCTATATAATTTACCAATCCACTCACGCATTCTCTCTCCAATCCCCAACACTTCCAAGTTGTCCATCATAAAGCCTGTCAGGAATGGACTGGCCAGCAATAGTCGGACTCAGCTGCCTTATGAGCTGCAGTACCAGGGCTGGCCAGCGGGTGCTCCCAGCAATCAGAGACTCAACCTTGCAGCCAGTCAAACACCTGGAACTAATTATACTGGTGTATTTAAGGGACATTCAGACCTGCAGACTCTGCTTTGGTGTTGTGTTTCTCTTGGGCCCTGTATCCTGTTCCTGCTCTCTGTTCCCGTCTGATTCTCTGCTGACCCTGCTCTGATCCCTGGCTTGTCTGACCATTCTCCTCTGCCTGACCCTCTGTACCATGCTGCCCGCTACCTGCTGAACCTGGCCTGTGACCCCGACCATTCTCCGCTTGCTCCCCCTGTACCTACCTGCCCGACTGATATTGACCCGGCCTGCCTGACGACGCTTGCATTGTATGTACTGTTATCTGTGGGTGGTTGGTTGGTTTGTTTGCACTGTGTTATGTTTTAGTATTGCACTGCGTTTATGTTTGTATGGTTCGTGTTAATAAATTACATTGTTTATAACATATCTGAAGTCTGCGTTTCCCTGCGTCAGTCACACACCTCTGGTCATACCCGGGAGCCCTGACAAAGCCCCAGTCCACTCTATCAAACGCCTTCTCGGCATCAATTGACAAGAGCACCACCGGGGCTTTCCCTTTTCTACTTTTCTGAATAAGCATTAAAGTTCTCAACCCGTTATCTCTACCCTCTCTCCCTGGGACAAAGCCCACCTGATCTCCATGGATCCATTCAGGCATTAGGTCTTTCAGCCTGTTTGCTAGAACCTTTGCGTACAACTTGGTATCAGTGTTCAATAATGAAATTGGTCTGTAGCTAGAGCACTGAGAAGGATCTTTTCCCTCCTTATGAATGAGTACGACATGGGCCTGAAGGGATTCTCTCCTCCCCTCCATCCCACCTCCCAAGTCATTCATATACTTCAACTTCGGTAACAGTAATTCACTAAATTTTTTTATAGTACTTAACTGTATAACCATCCGGGCCTGGGCTTTTTCCACCCCCTGTACTTCTTAATGCTGCTTCTATTTCTTCCTGGGAAATTTCCGCATCCAAGGAGTTCAATTGTGTTTCACTTAGCTTTGGTAATCCCGCATTTTTTAAATATATCATCCTTTTTTCGTTGATACCTTCTCTAATTTCTTTTGGTGAACCCTGGGGACTAATATTATACAACTTTCTATAATACTCCGTGAATACTTTAATAATTTCTTTAGTTGAGTAGACCAACTCCCCCTTAGGACTTTTTATCTTTTCTATATAATTCCTGTTTCTTTTTATTCAGAGCTCTCATTAAGTATTTTCCTGGTCTATCTCCCCATCTATATCTTTCACTTAATACTTTGTTATATACTCTTCTCCTCTCCTCTTCCATCAATCTCTCTAACTCATCTTTTTTATCCGTTAACTTCTGTCTTGTTTCTATTGTTATTTTCTTCTTATGTATCTGCTCCAAGTCCAGGATTTCTTTTAAGAGTCCACTAACCCTCTCTCTTCTTTCTTTTTTCTTCTTTGCTCCCATCGCAATCAAGATTCCTCTTATATATACCTTATGGCTTTCCCATACTGTAGCTGTCGATACTTCCTCTGTCTCATTCTCCTTAAAATATACCTTAATCTCTTCCCCGATCTTCTGAGCAATATCCTCATCCAAGAGAAGAGCCTCATTTAACCTCCATCCTAAGCCTCCCGTCCACTGTCTTCCCCATCCTATTTTCATTATGACAGGGGCATGATCTGAGAATGTTCTTGTCTCTATTTCTATTTTAACCAACAGTTCAATGAGTTGATGATCTATTAAAATGTAATCCAATCTCGAGTATATCTCATGTGCATTAGAGAAGAAGGTATAGTCTCTGTCTTTCATATGCATTATTCTCCAGGTGTCCACCAGTTGGTACTCGTGGATCACCTTCTTCAAAGCTCTCAGAGACCTACCCCCCTCTCTCTGCACAAGGGAGGTTGTATCCTTTTGTGGGTCCATACAGAGATTTAAATCTCCTGCTATTATCAAACGCCCTTTTTTAAAATCTATCAATTTTTTCAGCAGACCCTTCAAAAAGATCTCCGGTTTCTTGTTGGGCAATATATATTGGCTAGTGTACACTCAATTCCCTGTAGTTTACCTTTCAAGAACAGGAATCTCCCCTCCGGATCAGTCTTTCTATCTTCCAGCTCAAATCTCATATTCCTTGCCAATCCTATTGCCACCCCCTTTGCTCTTTTAATTGGAGAGTCAGCGTAATACCATGTTGGATAATATTTGGATTTTAGTTTCACGTTTGACTATCTCAAAATGTGTCTCCTGTAAAAATACCACTGACGTTGCCCTGTGATGTAACTCTTTAAACAACGTAAATCTTTTCCCAGGACAATTCAACCCATTCACATTATATGTTATAAACTGTATTTCTTCCATCCTTCTTAATTCTGTCTCTCTCTCTTCTGATTCGTCTCCTCCTATTAGGCCCAACTATCTTGCAGAGTATTAGCTCCGTAGCCCCTCCCCCCCCCTCCCTCCCACCCAACCCCCATCTCCCCCCCCCCACCCCCCTCTTATTTTTCCCCTACCCATTTTTAGGCTTATAAACTGCCTACAAATCATTTGTGGATCTATTTCCACGGTTGATTTAAAATATTGGGCGTAAGCTCCGCCCATGGACGGCTCACCTCTCCTCCGACCTCCCCAGATCCCCTTTCTCTATCAACTGGACTCAACAATAACCTTTACTTCCCCCCCTTAACCGGAGCTTCCAGAGGGACTTCCACGTCGACAGGGGGGAAACAAGGGGGGTGAGAGAGAAAGAGAGAGAAGAAAAAAAAAGCATATTTTTTACTTAATTCTCCCTCCCCTTTCTCCCCAACCCCAGGGCCTCCCTCCCCTTCCCCCCGACCCGCTGTCAGTCCTCCTTTCTTGTATCAACCGTATCTCCTTTTTCTTCTTCTTCCCACCCAGCTATCTCCATTCTTTGCAAATCCAGTCTATCACAAAAATCTCTCAGTTCCTCCGGGAATCTCAGATAAGCTGTAACCCCATTTTTCCAGCCAATTAGAGATGCTGAGGTACCCCATCTATATTGCACATTCTGTTTTCTCATTTGCTCCAAGAGGGGTCTCAGGGATCTCCTTCTCCATAGAGTCTCTGATGTTAAGTCCGCATAAATTTGGATAGTCAGATCTCCGTACTTAATTAATGATCTTCCCTTGATCTTCTTCCATATCTCATTTTTGACCCCATATTTTTGGAACTGGACAATTATATCTCTCGATCTTTCCTTCTCAGTAGCTTGTTTGAACTTTCCTGTTCTGAACACTCCATCTAGTTTAATCCCGTCTGTTTCAGGTCTGTCTCTTATGGAGTTGTTTAAGATTTTATTAACTAGTTCATATAATGTTTCCCCTTTTGCAGACTCTGGAATTCCTCGTACTCTAAGGTTACACCTTCTTTCTTTATTTTCTTGAACTTCCATCCTATAGAGCAATTTTTTCTGGGTTTTCTCCAAATGGGTTGTTTTTTTCCTTAGATTATCTATGGTTTGGGCCTGGGTTTTAACTTTCTCCTCTGTTTCCTCCATTCTCGATAGCAAATGCCCCAAGTCTTTTCGAATAGCTGTCATTTCATGTTTTATCGTTTTCTCCAAACTTTGAAACATTTCTATCATCTCCTTATTCGGTACTTGTAGTTCACCATCAAATTCTTTTTTTCCCAAGTCATCCGCTATTTGATGACTACAGCTGCTGTTCATACCCAGTGATAATCTAGGACTATTTCCTGAGCTAGTGTCCATTTCCCCTTTTGCACTTGCGCCTTGGGCCCTTTCTGGCGTAATATTTCCATATGATGTAAATTTCTTTATCGTGCCTGATTGAGACCCTTTGAGCCCTGCTCCCTTAGGACCTTTATTCTTCATATCCTCTATATGTCTTTTGTCTTCTATATTCTCTAGATGGGGTTGTACCTCTCCTTTATGGTTTGTGGTCCAGACAGGTTTGCTGTTTTTCCTTATATTTTGCTCTCGCAGGGCACCTGAGACTCTTCTCTTCTAAACCCAGGGAATCCTCCCCTCCTTGACCCCTTGGTCCCCAATGTCACTCAGGGGTCCACTACACAATAAACCCCCAACAGCTCTCACTCACCCTTCTCTTCCCAGGACGGTGGCTCCAAGCTTGGGTGGAGGGCTTTCACAGCAGCTCTGTCCTGGGGGGGATTCCTCTGGACTTCCGATGCTGTGCTTCGTTTTTCTCTTTTGGCTTCATCCCAGGGATGCAGGGTGGGTCTCCTAATACTCCCAGGTCTCCCTGACCCAGGATCGATCAGTCAGCTGGCCGGGGGTTATAGGCGGCAGTAAGTAAGGGGTTATAGGCAGCAGTAAGCCGGGGGTTATGGGCAACAGTGAGCCGGTAACAGTAAGCCGGCGTCTCCCTGTCTCATCAGGAGGCCGGCCGGCTTCCTCCTTCCCCCAGAGATCCTCCGCGGCTGGTCACGTGCTCCCGCTACGTCACCTCGCCTCCCAGCCGCTTGGATCTCTCTCTCACGAAGCGCCGGGGGAACCGGCGCGTCACTGCAGCCTCCGTCCAGCTCCCATCTCCGGCTCTCCGGGCTCTACTCCATGGCCCTCCAGACTCCAGTGAGTCGGTTCCTAATGGTCACTAGGGAGGTCAGGAAGCGGGACCTAGCCGAAAGCTAGTGCCGCTCGCTCCCCACATCCGTCATGTTCAGGCTCCTCCCCTCCTTCAACCATGAGCCCTATCGGCATGTTGTTGAAAGGAAAAAGATACAAGTGGCGATAATGAGAGACCGGCCCCAAAGAGGAGCGGACTATATTTGGCTGGAGGGTTTTTTTTGGGGGGGGGCTGTGTGTATTGCACATTGGGAGGGGGTGGCAGAGAAAAGCAGGAGAGGAGGTAAGCAGTGTACACAATGACGGAGCAGTGCATACAGACAAGCTCCCTCACTTGCAGCTGCTAAATGTCATTGGCGGTTTTTAAATGCAAATGTCGGCTTTTATTTTTTCCTTCACTATAGCTTTGAACAGGAGTGGTCATTCTCCCTGCCACTAAAGTAAACAAATGATGGAGCTACACCATGAAGAAGCTCCGGTTAGTGGGAGGGGTGAAACATGTAAGCGGAAGGGATTACGTCCTCCCTCCATGTGCTTTCCCCTGCTGAGAAGCCAGAGTGCACGCTGGCTCTCCTGACCTGCTGTATGCAAACTATACAGTGCACTACAAACTGTCCTGTCTCATCTTCAAGAATTCTCTATCCAGGATTGCGTGATATCCTGCCTGCACACATGTCCTGAGATCCACCTTGTGACACTGTTCCTATTATCTGTTGCATTGAGTGATGGACTTATCTTACGGCCTTTGGATTGCAGAGTCAAATCAGCTACCAGGGTGTAGGCTGGATCTGTTCAGTGCCAGCCATATGTCCTTATTGAAGCTCTGATAAACAGTCTTGTGCATACAGGAGAAACAGAGCACACCACAGACTGAGTTACATGAGAACTTTTATGTGGCACACAGTTGTCTTGCTGTTTTTCTCCATTGGAATACTTTGTGGAACTGATATCATTGCTGGCTTATTGAGATCTGGTTTACAGCATATCTCTAGCAGGATTTGACACTTGCTTATGTACTATATTGTTTACAGCTTTATTTAGCAGGGTCTATAGGAAGGCTCCATCTGCACAGTGAGGGAGGACAGGGAAAGGTGTGGAGGGCTGGCCCTTGTCACCCACATCTTTCTGAGATTTTTTTTTTTGGGGGGGGGGGGGGAGGGAATGTATGGGATGTGCATTGTCATTTTTTTTATAAATTGACATTTTCCCAATATATCCTGTATCCTTTCTTTCTAGTGGGTTTTTTGTAAGTTATTGCTTTTGGATGCACCTCCCCCCTGTATAAATGTATGCATAGGGTATGGCATAGGCTGGTGTGCCACTTCCAGGATAGGCTGTTTAACCATTGGTGGTTTCTTTACATCTTTACACCTGTCTGTATACATTGCTCCTCTCCTGCCCCCCCCCCCTCACACACTGCCCCCCCCCCCCCCCCCAACACACTGAGGAACTTTTACTTATATGCATCACATAGGGGACTACTGGTTCCCTATGTGATAGCAATAAAATCTTAACTAAGCACACCAGATTTTTTTCTTACTGAGCAATGGGTCCCGGCTTATTATTATAATACAGGATTTACATAGTGCCAACAGTTTGCTCAGCGCTTTACAATATAAAGGGAGACAACACAGCAACAATACAAGAGGGTTAGGAGGGCCCTGCTTTTTGGAGCTTACAATCTAAGCTTATGATCTTGCACACAGGCCTACTGATTTCATAAACCGCCCCTGCACACAACCTGCCTCCATACACTCCGCACCACTCTCCTGCACATACCACTCACCACCATACCGCTATCCTGTACATACTACCCACCTCCATACACTCTGTACCCCTCTCCTGTACATACTACTCACCTTCATACACTCTGTACTCCTATCCTATACATACCACCCTCCGCCATACGCTCCGTACCCCTCTCCTGCACATACTACCCACCGCCATACACTCCGTACCCCTCTCCTGAACATACCACCTACCACCATACACTCCGTAACCCTCTCCTGCAAAAAATGTGTTTCCATTTTACAAGCAAGTAATTTTTTTCCTTCACTGATGTGTGTTGATGAGGCTGCACTGATAGGCCCTGATAAGGCAGCACTGATGGGGTTTCACTGGTGGGCACTGATGAGGCAGCACTGATAGGCAGCACTGACTGGTACAGATTGGCAGCACTGTTGGGGCTGCACTGATAATCAGTGCCCTGATTATCTGTGTAGATGATTCCTTTCACAGTTGTCAGATATCAGCAGTAATTCCCTCAAGCTGTGAGATCATGAGGAAAGTACTGCCAATAACCAGCAAGTGTATTTACATGGTGATCAGCTGTGATTAGACTCAACTGATCACGTGGTAAAAGGTCGCTGTGATTAGCCCTTTACCGTGTTATGTGATCAGCTGTGTCCAAAGGATACAGAGATCACAGAATGTGCCAGGTGTGTCCCACTGGGGGCGTGTTCTGGGAGGACACCCTCCCAGAACTACATAACCATGCTGTAGGCACCATTCGGCTATAGCATGGTCAAGAGGTGGTTAAGCCATGCCCAATATTAAGTGCAATTTAAACCATACCCACTTTGCTTTGTGTGCCACATTTTTAACCTTGCACACAGACCCACTAATTTCATGATATGCCTCCTCTATTCATATACTCTAATATTTAGATAGGTGCATTCTCTTCAAAGCCTAAACTCGCGTTACTTCCGGCTTCTCAGACTCGCGTTGCATTGAGCAGACAAGAAGCACATGGCAGAACAGCAATTTTACTCTAGGCTTGTCACATCTTTAGAATGTCTATTTTTATTCCTTGTTTTTTTGTTTTACTTACATTAAACTGATATTTGACTTTTTGTATTCATTGCCATTGTGTGATACAATAAAGTCACACTTATTTTTATTTTGCCACCTCTTCAAATCAAACGAATCGCCTTAAGACACTAAATATTTTAGAAGTGTTGCAAAATTCTACAGAATGCGACCCTGGATCTATACAGTACCCTGGGTCTGACTATGACTTGCTGCACTAAGTGCAAAGGTTAACACCCATGCAAGATCCAGTGCCAGGAGCAACATTGCAGACTGTCCCCACAGCTTTGGATCTAGGTACAGTTGCCAAAGTTTTACTGAGGTTGCAGTGATTCGGATGCATGGTTTCTAATGTAACGTATAGTAAACAGTGATGAGCAGATTGGAGTGTTGATTGAAAATTCCTTATAGAAAATAATGTAATAAAGTATAAGCTATCAGCAAGGGAGAAGAGGGCCTTCATCTTTGGACAGTAGGTAAAAAACTGAGGATTCACAAAAGGGTTATAAAGGGAAGCGCCCCAGGGGATGTCCTCAAGAGCTTTGCCAGTGTCCAATTACCTGAAGGCTGGGCATAAAAACAAAAAACAAATAAAACAATAGAATCACAGCACACAAACCCAATGGATTATTTTCTTCTTCGCAGGGGACTGTAATTACTGTTAAATATATTTTACTGTTAAAGAAGTAAATACTAAGTGGAACAAATGCCAATATTAGCATAGACCAAGCAAAAATACATACAATGGTAAAATCAATAAAACAATGTAGGTAGCCCAAAGTGCTAAACAAACAAAAAGCTGCTATAGCTATGGGAGGTGCTACTTTAAAATGGCATGGGTGAGAAATTAAGACACAAGCCTGTCATCCATGGTCTATGAATGTTTTGTGTACTGTACAATTAAAATAAGATTTCCAAGCCTGGTTTTAAATCTTCCTTGAAGTATCCTTCCTAGCACTGACCAAACCAGACACTCCGGGGTTTATTTACTAAAGCTGGAGAGTCCAAAATCAGACTCCCTTCTGCATAAAAACCAATCAGCTTCTAACCTCAGCTTGTTCAATGAAGCTTTGGCAATGAAACCTGGAAGCTGATTGGTTTCTATGCAGAAGGGAGTCTGATTTTGGACACTCCAGCTTTAGTAAATAAACCCCTCCTTGTCTCTCAGGCACCTGGCTTCAACAGCCATGTCAAGAAAGCCAGCAACTGTAAAGGAGGACAGAATATTGGATCTTGTGGCAAGAGGTCAGATCTATCCAGAAGAGTCCAAGGGTTGTCTGCTAACATGTCCAAGACGTCGAAGTACTCCTGGGAAGGTGCAGGGTAGCTGTTCAGAATGACGAATGCCTTCCATCCGATGAGAAGCAGATGAGGAAGAAACTGCAAAAGCAGGTAAGCATAAATTAGGGAGACGTCAGAAGAAAATATGGCTTGCTTCCTGCAAGGCAGCCAATTTCCTTGTACCACTTGATGGTTGATATATGCCACTGTGGTGGCATTGTCTGACTGTACCTTAATCATATGTCCTATGCTGGAGGGACAGCCTAACAGCTCTAAGCTGCAAGACGTTGATGGGGAGTTTTTCCTCCTGCCATGACCCTGTTCCCTGAACTATTAAAGAGTGGAAGACTCCTCCCCAGTTTGACAGACTTGCATATGTTGTAACAACCTTACAATTGTATGGAAGGAAGGCTTTTCCCTACTATTAAAGTTAAAGTGGTGATACATCATTATCCTGTCTTGTTTGGGGGGAAATAAGCATGGGTAAGTGAAGGAAGAGAGACCAGTTTTTTTTGTTTTTTTTTTAACATGTGATAGAATGTTTAGTTGGAGAGTATTTGAATGGAATAGGCAAAGAGTACTGCCCCCAAGGTGGTAACTCTTATGGTCAATCTCACTGTGGGATTTCACATGAATCTCTGTCGCACATGAGCTCTTAGAGAAAGATTTATTTTCTGAAATAAAGACCTTTGCCTGAGATGCATCTAGAATGAGACTCAGATACTCTAGGTGCATGGAAGGCTGCAGAACAGATTTTTAAGCTGATCACCCATCCAAAAGCCTGAAGCAGTTCAATTGTCTTTTGGACATTTACTGGGAGCAGCAAAGGGAATGCAGCCTTCAAGAGAAGGTTGTCTAAATAGCCTGTAACCTGGATGTTCTGCATTCTGAGAAACGCAAGCAAGGATGAGAAAATCTTTGTGAACACCCTGGGAAAAGAGGAAGGGCAAAGCAACAAACTGAAAATGGTTGTCTGCCACTGCAAAGCATAGAAATTGCTGTTGAAGAGTAAATGGGAACATGTAGATAGGCATCCTGGATGTCCATAAATGCAAGGTTTCCCCCCTTTTTGGAATGTGAAGCAATTTGTTGAGGGATTTTAAGTCCAGGATAGGATGAATACCTTTGTTGAACTTTGGTACCATTGAGATAGAAAACAAGATGACCGTTTAGGGACAAAATGGCTTAATTACAAGAATTTGTGCTAGTTTTTTCCTCTACGGGTATACTTGGCATTTTGCAAAAGTGATAACTTTGTGATGAACTATGATAACAAGACTATTCTCTTGTTCACATTGTTTGTTGTGTACCGTGTTCTTTACTACATCAATAGACATCAATATGATGTAGCAGGCAACCGTTGGATACAAAGTTGAACTCCGCCATACAGCAAAATTAGCAAAGTTATACTTTTTAACAGTAACAACCAGGCAGTGTGTCTATTATTTAACAAGGAATTCTATGAAAGTGTCAAAGACCTGTCGACCTAAAGAGTCAAGATATCTCCATTTGTCTCGAGGGCAGCCGGTGCTAACCAACTGCACCGTGGCCCATCCCATATTTTCCAAAAACTGTTGAGATATACTGTGCAAGGGGGAGAGAGAGAGGGAGAGACTTTAAAATGGACCTAGGGCAGTGAATAGCCCAATAAGTATACTGTGGACATATCCATTGGCAGGGTATCAGGATCAAGAGATGAGACAAGAATTGACTAAAAGAGAAAAGAAGGACAGAAAGAGAGAAGAAAGGAAATAACTTCCTCAGAGGGGATGCAGCCTCCTGTAGGGTGATAAGTATGGCTCATTGACTAGGATAATCTGTTTTTGCGTGTCAGAGATGCCGGCTTCAGATTGAGGGCGGCGACTGACGGGTCAGACAGGAGGGGTAATTCAAACACCTCAGAGGCCAGTGTGAAGATTGCTTTCCAGGAGTCCTGGACCATTGGGCAGTTCCACTAATTGTGCATGTGAATGACCGCTTCTGAACATCCGCAAAAACAGAGAGCTGATTGATTAGGTGCATATTTTGCTATTCTAGCCGGAATTAGGTACCATCTGGCTTGCACTTTTTAATTGGCCTCCACTGCAACCACACTGGGCTAAGAAGTCTTGGCCCCAACAGAAAGAGTACATACATCAGTGCTTGCAAAAGGATTGGTGGGCAAGCCCCCCACACACCGCAGTGGTGGTCTAGAGGGTGGTCTGCAGCCAACAGTCACAGCAGCCAAAATGGGATCGTGTCCACACAAAATCCTTCCTGGGACATACCTCATCCAAACAGTATATGACACCCTGGTTGGCATACCTCCTAAAGAGAACGGGTATCACTAGGTAGGTATACCTCAACCCTGGACCTGTACAGCACCCTGTGGCAAGCTCAACACATTGCATGAAACATCTAGGTGGACATTTAACTCCGGGTCTAGTGGACAGCAACATCCGGGAAGGACAGCAATATTAAAGGTTAGCCCCACATCTTCCTTATACAGAGCTTAAACCAAAAGGAGTGGCAAGCCAAAATTTACAAAGAAGTCCAGAACAGCTTTAAATTACTCACAAGACACCTGTCCAAGCAGGATGTATTGTGAACCACTAAAATGGTTTTGGACTGCTTTAGGAATCTGCTCTGCTGTTAATTTTGGCTTAAGCTCCAAGTGACGGTCCTAGGTGCCCATTGAAGGGCAGCCCTGATTGTATGTGAGCCACCTAACCGGAGCCAGTGAGCTTTTCAAATGATTAGTGTCCTTCCCTTTGCTACTCTATAGCATTAAGAATTGGAGTCCAAGTGCCTCTGGAATGTATCCACTTCCACCACACCATTTTTAATAGCAGGGTTCAGGTGCAGCCCCAAGGGCAAAGCCAAAGAGTAACAAATCCAGACGGTGCAAAAATAAGCCCCAGTGGCTCTGCAGAAAGTGAAGAATCTTGTTAACAAACGTCTTTGTAAAAAGGCAAAGGGTTTGCTTTTCTCAGAGTAAAGAGAAGATGTCCATTCACCTAAGAACACTAACAAAGGCACACTGGGGTAGATTCACTAAAAGTGGTGCACTCAGAATCTGGTGAAGCTGTGCATAGTAACCAGTTTATAACATCACCTCGTTCAATTAAGCTTTGGCAATAAAACCAGGGAAGCCCATTAGTCTCTATACACAGCTGCACCAGATTTTGCACTCTCTAGTTTTAGTAAATAACTCCAACTGGTAGCAGGAGGGGTTATACTGAAATGTCCTTACATATTTCTTATGGCAATGTCCAAGCTCCTGAATGCTGTAATATAATCCAATGTTCCAAAATACTATTCTGCAACAACCTTTTATCTTGAGTATATAATCAATGTCCTTTTCAACCTTCCTTGAAGCAATATCACGTCATATTTAAAAAAGATAACGCATACTTATGTGTTAAATAAAAAAAAATAAAAAATATCACATTACCTATGATGACGTGAGGCTTTTTTGCAAGGGTCAGGGCTTGTGACATCATATCAATTCCACCTACAATAACCGCTGAAAAGACAAAAATAAATAAAAAAAAAAGTCAGTTAAATTTTTTTTCTGCTTTTCAAAAGTTTGACTTACCTGCAATTTTTTTTTTCTTAAAGGATAAGTTCACCTTTTCACAAAAGATAATAAATGCACAAAAAAAAAAAAAAATGTACATTTATTAGTTTTTTTTTGTTGCAGGAGCCTGTAAAGCATTGCACCAGCGATCAGCAGATTGTTCATGCTATGCAGGTCTCCTGCAGACCTGTCAGTATATCTGTTTGCCCATACAGGATGTATGGGCAAGCAGATATACGGACGGAAAAAAAAAAATCACAGGAACTTCTCTCCGCACTGCTGTCACACTGAAGGAGAGGATCTGGTAGCGGCAGCAGAATTGGGAGCATGTTACATGCTCCACCATAAAAACGGGTAGAACATGAAAGGTCAACTTATCTTTTAACTGCTTGCCTATAGGGCACTTATACCCCCTTCCTGCCCAGGCCAATTTCCAGCTCTCAGCGCTGTCACACTTTGAATGACAATTGCGCGGTCATGCAACACTGTACCCATATGACATTTTTATAATTTTTTTGTGACAGATAGAGCTTTATTTTGGTGGCATTTACTCACCTCTGGGTTTTTTATTTTTTCTTAAACCAAAAACCGCTAAAAATTTTGAAAAAAAAAAAAAAAGTTTTTTCTTAGTTTTTGTTGTAAACGTTTGTAAATAAGTGATTTTTCTCCTTCACTGATGTGCGCTAATGAGGCTGCAGTGATGGGCACTGATGAGGAGGCACTAGTAGGTGACACTGATGGGCACTGAAAGGCAGCACTGACTGGCACTGATGGGTGACACAAAGGCAGCTCAGATGGGCACTGATATGTGGCATGGATGTGCACTGGTAGGCACTGATATGTGGCATTGATGTGGCACTGTTCAGCACTGGCAGCTGGCACTGATGGACACTGACAGGTGGCACTTCTGGGGCCACACTGATCATCAGTGCCCTGATGATCAGTGTACATATCCCCTCCGTGGAATGCCGATTACCGTCTCTCCTCTCGAGCTGTCAGTGTGACAGCTCGTGAGTAGAGAAATACCGATAACCGGCATTTCCCTGTTTACATGTGATCAACTGTGATTGGACACAGCTGATCACATGACCGAGCTGACATCTTCGGCTCTTTCCGTAGATCGGTGATCCGCTGTGTCCGAGGGACACAGAGCACCGCCGATCGCCGCGCGCTCCCTGAGCTGCGCATGCGCGGTGAGAATGGGAGAACATCATATGACATCCTCCCAGAACGAGAGAACCACCTTGTGCCCGTCGGACTATATGGCGGGCAGGAGGTGGTTAAAGAGCAGTACAGGACACATGCTGTATTATTCATACAAAAATTAGAAAAAGGTCAGGGCTCATCCAAAAACAATATTAAAGCTGCGTGGAATGGATAAAGATATATCAAAATCCTAAAGTCTTGTAAACAAAAATAGCAGCGCTATTACAAAAGTGTAGTGTACCCACATAAATATGGATTCAATAATGTGCAATGATATAAACAATATAAAACTAAAAGTTCAACAGTGCTTTGATGAGTAGTGTAGACTCTGATGATGATGGTATAATAAGCCACACACGCAGTCCCGGGGCGGGGAAAGTGAGCGAGAGCGAGGGCGGGGAAAGGGAGAGAGAGCGAGAGCGAGGGCGGGGAAAGGGAGAGAGAGCGAGAGAGAGGCAGGAAAGCGCGCGAGAGGGGGCGCGGGAAAAGCGCGCGGGGGCGCGGGAAAAGCGCGCGGGGGCGCGGGAAAAGCGCGCGCGCGAGAGAGAGAGGGGGGCGGGGGAAGAGAGAGAGGGGCGGGGGAAGAGAGAGAGAGAGAGGGGCGGGGAAGAGAGAGAGAGAGGCGGGGGAAGAGAGAGAGAGAGAGGCGGGGGAAGAGAGAGAGAGAGAGGCGGGGAAGAGAGAGGGGGGCGGGGGAAGAGAGAGAGAGAGAGGGGGCGGGGGAAGAGAGAGAGAGGGGGGGCGGGGGAAGAGAGAGAGAGGGGGGGCGGGGGAAGAGAGAGAGGGGGGGCGGGGGAAGAGAGAGAGGGGGGGGCGGGGGAGAGAGAGAGAGGGGGGGCGGGGGAAGAGAGAGAGAGGGGGGGCGGGGGAAGAGAGAGAGAGAGGGGGGGCGGGGGAAGAGAGGGGGGCGGGGAAGAGAGAGAGAGAGAGAGGCGGGGGAAGAGAGAGGCGGGGGGAGAGAGAGAGAGAGAGAGAGAGAGGCGGGGGAAGAGAGAGAGAGGCGGGGGGGAGAGAGAGAGAGAGGCGGGGGAAGAGAGAGAGGCGGGGAAGAGAGAGAGAGAGAGAGGGCGGGGAGAGAGAGAGAGAGGGCGGGGGAAGAGAGAGAGGGCGGGGGAAGAGAGAGAGAGGCGGCGGGGCGGGGGAAGAGAGAGAGAGGCGGCGGGGCGGGGGAAGAGAGAGAGAGAGAGGCGGGGGAAGAGGAGAGGGGGGCGGGGAAGAGAGAGAGAGAGAGGGGGCGGGGGAAGAAGAGAGAGGGGAAGAGAGGGCGGGGGAAGAGAGAGGGAGGCGAGGGGCGGGGGAAGAGAGAGAGAGAGAGAGGGCGGGGGAAGAGAGAGAGAGGGGGCGGGGGAAGAGAGAGAGAGAGGGGGGGCGGGGGAAGAGAGAGAGAGGGGGGGCGGGGGAAGAGAGGGGGGCGGGGGAGAGAGAGAGAGAGAGAGGCGGGGGAAGAGAGAGGCGGGGGGGAGAGAGAGAGAGAGAGAGGGGCGGGGGAAGAGAGAAGAGAGGCGGGGGGGAGAGAGAGAGAGGGCGGGGGAAGAGAGAGAGAGAGGCGGGGAAGAGAGAGAGAGAGAGAGAGGCGGGGAAGAGAGAGAAGAGGGCGGGGGAAGAGAGAGAGGGCGGGGGAAGAGAGAGAGAGGCGGCGGGCGGGGGAAGAGAGAGAGGAGAGAGGCGCGGCGGGGGAAGAGAGAGAGAGAGGCGGGGCGGGGGGAAGAGAGAGAGAGAGAGGCGGGGGGAGAGAGAGAGGCGGGAGAGAGAGAGAGAGGGGGGCGGGGGAAGAGAGAGGGGGGCGGGGGAAGAGAGAGGGGGGAGGGAGAGAGAGAGAGAGAGAGGGGGGAGGGAGAGAGAGAGAGAGAGGCGGGGG